>NW_004754902.1:478473-480454 GCF_000188695.1 Salpingoeca rosetta | reverse complement strand
GTGTGTGTGCACAATGACTCACCCCTTGGTTTGCGCGGTTTGCCATGATCCTGTGTTGTTACACACACAAACGATGATGGAGATGCAATGTGAGTGGACCCCGCAGGATGTGGTAGGAAGCAGTGCATGGCAGGTGGCACACACGCTCACACACACACACACACACACACACACACACACACACACACAAGAACGGACAGTTGAAAACACACACACACACATACACAGACTCCAACCCTCTCACTTGTCGATGTCGACGTCGACGTATCCGGACTTCTTGCGCTCGTCGTCGCGTTTGGCGAGACGCCGCGCACTGTCAATCTGTGATGTCACCGCCGTGAGGATGATGATGATGGGGGTGCAGTGGTGGTGCGGTGGTGGTGGTGTTGGGGTGGTGGTTAGCAGGGGAAGAAGGTGGGTAAGTATTGGATGACACACACAGACACAGACACACGCACACACACACGCACATATGCACACACACACATACACACGCATGCACACACGTGCACGCACGCATACACACACCACCATCTCCCCAACCTCCCCAAACAGCACCACGTGCACGTACAAAGTCCTGTCCGCGCTTCTTGATGGAGAGGTCGGCATCGTCGTAATCATCGTCGTCGTCCTCTGTATCCTTGCGGCTGCGGGGTTGCAGTGGGCTGTGGAGAGGGTGGCGGTGCACGTTGACGACGTGACAATGCAGATTGGGGGAGGGGGGACGTTGCAGTGAGTGGGCTGTCATGAGGAGCAGGAGCAACAGCAGAAAAGCAACAACAGGAAAGCATGCATGACTTGGTTATCTATTGCGGAAGGTGGCAGTCGATGAGTATGCTTGTGGACGAACAGAGACAACCAACACGCACACACACACACACGCACACACGCGTAGCCTTCCCTACCCGCCTGACTCACTTCCACAGTTGTGGTTCCGAGTACTCAGAGTCGCGCTGGGGCTTTGGAACGTTCCTGACCGTGCCGTTGTGTGGACGGTATCAGTTGTCGGCGTGTGCAGCAAGACCAATGACATGTGAACATGACATGGCATGAGATGACACAGGTGAGATGACATGTGAATGTCACCCCATTTCACAAGGAGCCAACAACGTACAAGAACGCATTCTCCTTTCGTTTTGCAGTTGACAGCAGAGGGACTGCACCTAAAGTCTGGCACGGTGTCTTGCGGGAGGGAGTAGCCATCGTCGCCCATGGTTGTTGGTTGATTTAAGGTCCCCTCTTGGTCACACAAGACAAGCGCTGCTGAACGATGTTCCTGTGTCTTCTTCTCCTGATCAACAAAGGTACATGCATGCATGTGTGTGTGTGTGTGAAGGTTAAACGGTGGGGTGAGCGCGCAATACGAGGGAGAGAAGAAGGTGTTGATCGAAGGCAGCATCACAACTGACAAGTTCGGGAACAAGGAAGGAAGGGATGCCGTGTTGAGGTGTGGCAGGCGCCAAAAGGAAAGGGGGTGGTTGGCGATCAAAACACCTCCACCAACGCGTGCGACAAGGAAGGACATTCAAGGCAAACGAGGCAGCACCAAACGCTTTTGTCGCGTCTCCGTTCTTTGCACTGCCAACACCTTTCGCCACTCAGCCTCATACACAGGCGTGTGTGTTCACTGCCCTGCTTTGATCGCAGCTTCATTGACCAACGAACGCACGTCTGCTTGCACCATGGCACACAACCCCTCCTCCATCCAACTCACTCTTGTCTGCGAGACGTGGCGATACGTGTGGTGTCCTCCTCGCTTTCCTTCTTCTTGCCTCAAGCAGCAAAACACACACAACCCAAAAATGCACAATTTCGTCCATTTTGGACAAGCCGCTGCTTTTGGTTTTGTGTGTGTGTGTGTGTGTGTGTGTGTGTGTGTGTGTGTGTGTGTGTGTGTCTGTGTGTGTGTGTGTGTGCTGTGTGTGTGTGTGTGTGTGTGTGTGTGTGTGTGTGTGTGTGTGTGTGCGTGTCTGTGTGTGTG
>NW_004754902.1:474628-477983 GCF_000188695.1 Salpingoeca rosetta | reverse complement strand
GTTGTGTGTGTGTGTGTGTGTGTGTGTGTGTGTGTGTGTGTGTGTGTGTGTGTGTGTGTGTGTGTGTGTGTGTGTGTGTGTGTGTGTGTGTGTGTGTGTGTGTGTGTGTGTGTGTGTGTGTGTGTGTGTGTGTGTGTGTGTGTGTGTGTGCACTAACATGCTCTCAATTCACAATTCACTCACCACCACGAGCTCGAGTGTGAGTGTCAGTAGGGTCACGTTATTTAAGGTCAAGCACAAACAAAAAACAGGGTCTTTCACGTCGGGCTCGCGCAAGAAAACACGGTCGTTAAACCACCACCCCTCACTTACTCACTCTGCTTCATCACCACCTTCATCCTCACCCTCCTCCCCACCCTCACCCTCCTCCCCACCCTCCTCACCCTCCTCACCACCCACCTCACCCTCACCACCGCCATCTGCGTGGTCCACCATGTGCCGGAAGGGCTGCGCCTCCGTGGAGAGGAGGCCCAGGATGCTGTCCAGCTTTGTCAGGTCAGGCAGCCGCGCGTCAAGCGCAAACTGGATGGGCTCAATGCCCAAGTTGCGCAACGCAGCCGTCATGACGCCAGTCTGGTTTGGCTCCAAAAACGACACAAACACAATCTGCGCCGGGTGCACCTCCGTGTAGTACTTGTAAAACAGCTGGTGGAAGTACAAGCCATCGTGCTTCATGTTCTCCTTCTCGTCTGTCACCACCACAAACGTCTTCACCACCCGCCGCTCCGAGTAGAACTCGGCCAGCGCAGCTGCCGGTGCCGTCTGCCGGTCCGCACGCGTGGTGGACACAACATCCAGCACGTCGGCAGCCGTCCTTGGCACGGTATCTGGGCACGTGCTCTCCGTGTTGAAGAAGCGAAGGTCGCCCTCCGTCAGGGCGGCCACGACGCTGCTGATGATGACAGACACGCGGATGGCCACGTCCATGGAGTACGATGCGTCGCCAAGCACGACAACAGGCGGGGCAAGGTCCACGTCCAGGCGGCGCAGGTGCTCCTCGGCAAGCGGCAGCAGCAGCGGTATAAGCGGGGACGCGGCGTGCTGCTGCTTGAGGTACAGCAGTCGCTCCATCAGCTTGCCATATGGGAGGGTCGGGTGGTCCCCTTGGTGGATGCGTTCGGCAAGCACCGTGTCCAGGTTGGGCGTGTACAGCTCGTGGTGCCACCACAGGCACGTGTTGATGGGCGCATACGACGCCACCTGCAGCTTGCACGCCTCCGACAGGGCGTCGCTGTCGCCCTTGCCGTGCAGGCGCAGGAAGGAGTAGGGCGGGCGCCACTTGCGGATGACGCTCAGCGCCGTGGATTGCGTCATGTGCTTGCAGGCAGCGACCATCGAGTCCTCCGGCGGCTCCTCCCCAAACACACGCGGCATGAACCAGGGCAGCTGCACCCCGCGCGCAGGGTTCACGTGCACCAGGTCGGCCAGCTCTTGCCACGGCTCCGGTGGCAGCTGCAGCGCAAAGTACTCCAGCTTGCTTGCAGGCACACGCGCCACAAGCTGGCGCACGTACCTCGCACACGCGCCCGTCAGCGTGGCGCCGCCCACATACTCCGCGCACGCGCGCGTGTCTTCAAGCTGCTTGCGCAGGCGCATAACACGCCCCTTGAACGGTGCAGGGAGCTCGGGCACGCTGTCCTCAACCGTTCGCTGTTGCCTGTGGTGGCGCCCGCGCCCGCGTGTGCCCGTTCGACCCCGACCACGGCCACGACCACGACCACGACCACGATGGTTGCGGTGTCGCTGGTACCGCACACCACGACGCTGCTGCTGCTGTTGCTGCTGTTGCTGCTGCTGGTCCTCGCCGTCGTCGTCGTCGTCGTTGTCACGGGATCCATCATCATCATCATCGTGGTCCTGCTGTGGTGTCACCGCGTTCTTGTCCTTCCCCTGGTTCTGTTTCTCCCCCTCCTCTTCCTCCTCTTTCTTGTCCTTGCGCTCACCCTTGGTCACCTTTGATGCCTTCTTCTCCTTCGCCTGCTCTTCTTCTTCTTGTTCACTCTTCTTCGCCTTTGCGCGGGCAATGAGGCGTTGCCTCTTCTCCTCCGCACGGGCCTGCATGCGCTCCACCCTGCCCTCCAGCTGGCGAACAAGCCGCGCAGTGTCCAGGATCTTCAGCGCCCGCAGCAGCTCCGGCAGCCCAAACACGTCCGCCACACCCATGTCCTCGCCCAGAAGGCCGTTCACCTCGCCAGAGAGCACGTACTCCACAAAGGAGCGGTCCTTGCGTGCAAGCGCAGCCGCGAGGGCACGCGCCTTTGCGCCGTGGTGCAGGTCCACACGGCAACGAAGCAAGATGTCAAGCACGGCGCGGTATGCGCGAGGGTGCTGCGTCTGCAGCGTGTGGTGTTGCTCGAAGGTGCTGCGTGGCGACAGGAAGGCCGCCTTGATGCGGTGCGCCAGCGTCTCCGGCTGTGGGATGTCGAGCTTGACCATCTCGGGCGGGTTTGCGTCAAAGTCTGGCGGGCGGCCGTCGCTGTTGGCGTACTCGCGCACGTCGAAACCACCTTGATCATCGCCCGCACCAACCTCCAGGAACGCCTGCGCCTCCTTCAGGTCGCCGTCAAACATGTCAAGGACAGCCATGAGTGTGTCTTCGTTCAGCTCGAAGCCATTGCCTGCAAAGTAGCGCTTGAGCCGCTTGACGCCCCGCTTCCTCTCCTCTGCGCGCTGCTGCTCCTCTTCCACCTGCACACCGCCGTTGCTGTTCACCTGCGATGCCATCTTTTCCTTGCTTTGCGTGTGTGTGTGTGTGTGTGTGTGTGTGTGTGTGTGTGTGTGTGTGTGTGTGTGTGTGTGTGTGTGATATCAGATGCCGTCGGCGTTGATGTCGTCGGTCGTTCGCTGTTGTTGTGCAGCAGGATCGTCAGCTGCTTGTCATTGGATGCTGGCGAGCGAGGGTTGTCGACGATTCCAATCCCCAAGACACTGTGAAAGTGAGCGTGTGTCGTGTAAATAACAACAGACACAGCAGCACAGCATTGTCGCTGCTCTGCTCTGGGTGCTCTGGCTTGCTTGCATCTGTCACACGTGGCAGAGACAAGCGCTGTGTTACAGTGGCTGCCATAACCGCTGACTAGAAATAGCACAATTGGTGCTTGAATCAGTGTATTGTGATAGTTAAAGGACGATACGACAGAGGCAAAGAAGAGAGAGATGGCTGACGAGAAGCCCACCTTCATCCCAGCAACACAGCGGCCTGATGGCACCTGGCGCAAGCCACGGAGAGTGAGGTTGGTGTGTGTCTATGGCTGCGTGTGTTTGTGTAAAGTGTGTTTGTGTGTGTGAGTGGCTTTGCGTGTCTGTGTGTGTGCGTGTGTGTGTGTGTGTGTGTGTGCGTGTGTGTCGTGTGTGT
>NW_004754902.1:466948-474528 GCF_000188695.1 Salpingoeca rosetta | reverse complement strand
CTGTGTGTGTGTCTGTGTGTCTGTGTGTCTGTGTCTGTGTGTGTCTGTGAACATGTGCGTACACTTGTGTTTGGGCGTGTGTGTGCGTGTGTGCTTAGCAGTTTCATCTCGATAGACTCTCACCTCTTTTCGTCACCATTGTCTCTGTTTGTTCCCACCCAGGCCGGGATACATCCCACCTGAGGAGCGGGAGGTGTACGAGAGCTCAGGCCGCAAGTATGTATGTGTGTGCGTGCGTGTGTGTGTGTGCTTTGGTGGCGTTGGCGCCGTCTGCCTCTGTTTGTCTCTCTCTCTCTGCTGCTATTCAGAGCATTACATTCACCCCAACCTTCGTTGTTGACGCAGGTTTGTGCGCGAGCGTGAGGAGATGGGCGTTGTCGGCTTCCAGCCCCTGAACAAGCCCACCGACAAGAAGGTACATGCGTTTCCCACCTCGCACGCAACTGGGCTGCTGCCGCCATAATCATCATCATCGTCATCATCGTGCTGTCCGTGCTCTCGCATGCATCTCTCAAAGCTGAATCTGCGCCTTCCTCTTTTTGCCCCTGTTGTGCCTTGCAGAAGAAGAAAAAGTCCAAGGCAAAGAAAGCTGAAGGCGAAGCCGCTTCATCGTCCTCGACGGCACCAAAGAAACCCGAGGAACCCAAGCAGGTACACGTATGTGTGTGCGTCTGTGTCTGTGTCTGTGTCTGTGTCTGTGTCTGTCTGTCTGTGTGTGTGTCTATGCGCGCGCGCGTGTGTGTGTGTGTGCGTGTTCAATGGCGACTCCGCGACTCGGTCATCCGTCCCTCTCATGTACATGATTGTGCTCTACTTGCTGTTTCGTCTGAACAGGATCTGGCGAAGGTTCACCGGAAGCTCACAAAGAAGCTCCGCGAGATCGAGCGGCTGGAGGTGCGTCTCTTTTTCTTGTGTGTGTGTGTGTGTGTGTGTGTGTGTGTGTGTGTGTGTGTGTGTGTGTGCCTGTGTCCGTCCGTCTGCCTGCCTGCTTGCCTGTCTGTCTGTCTGTCTGCCTGTCTGTCTGGTTGTATGTGAACCTTTCAATTCGAGTCCGACTGCCCACCGTGCCACCAGCTTCCCATTGCGTGACAATCATTCCTCCCTCTCTTCTTGCCCACGCACGCCCTTGCCTCTGCCATCTTCCATCCTCTTACCCCCCCCCCTCAAACCACACACTGTGCTGCTGCATATCGGCACGTGGCAGGAGCGAAAGGCCGGTGGGGAGGCCCTGGATGCCGATCAGCTGCAGAAGCTCCAAACAAAGGGCGACATCGAGAAGGAGCTCGCCTCCCTCAGGATCTAGCACGCGTGCTCTCTCTCTCTCTCTCGTGTATGTGTGTATCGTGTCTGTCTGCCTGTCTGTCAGCCTGTCTGTCTGTCTGTCTGCACGTGCACACTTTGAGTCTGTTCCCTGTGCTCCACATCCTTCCCTCCTCCTTTCACCTCCATTTCCCTCCTTTTCCTCCCCCCCCCCTTCTCTCTTTTCCTCAGTTCTCTCGTTGAATGAAACCAATGCCTGTGTATTGGGAACGGTGATTCTGATATTGCACCATGACCATGGTGGTGAACGCGTGTTAGGAGCAGGAAAGCAGGAGCAATGCGCCCGTAAAACCAGTGGCGTGACGTCAACAGAATGACAACAACACCCATGCAGACGCATTTGCAACCCAGGAAAGTTATGTGCATGTGCAATAAAGGAGGAAAGCTAGTAAAGGTGCACCAAACACGCAGACAGCAAACAAGGCCGCGGGGTGAAGGTGACAAACGAACGACCAGCCGCAATGAACAAAGCGACGACGTCTGGGTGAGCGTGACGCTCAAAGCGTTAAGGAGGGGAGGGGGTGGCATCAAGCCACTTAACAGGCAGCAGGCATACCAGCAAGAACGCGGCCTGCAAAAAAGGCGAAGCTAAGCACACGCAGCGTTGATACGTTGATAAACACCACGCGTGCGCCCCGTGTACGCAATAACACAAAGAGCGCCCGCGTCTAGGGACAGGCGGTCAGGGAAGCGTGATATGTCAAATATGTTGGGGTTGGCAATAAGAGAGGGCTAACGCGAGTTGAAGAAAACACAGAAGGAAAGGGGGAAGCTGGGAGATGTACATGCAATGTGATTGAGACATGTCAATGGCAAATCAAATGTCACCAACCCACAAGCACCTTCAAGAAGCGAGGATAGACAAGTGTGTTTGTGTGTGTTTGTGTGCGTGCGTGTGTGTGTGTGCATTGGGCCAAGCCACGATGAGGCACAGCCTGCTGTTGTGGATCGGGTATGATGCAATGGACCGCACAGGAGGGTAGTGGAGAAGGCGACGACAACAACCAACAACCATCAACCAATAATCAACAACCATCAACGACCAACCAACGACAACCAACAACCAATGATCTTGTAACAGTAGCCACGTCCTCCAAGGAAGAACAGCGGCGGCGACGGCATCACATCGCCAACGCGTCGTCCTCACATGGCGCTCGTCAGCAGGCGTAGGCTGGTCGCTGTGAACGAGTTGCCGAGATCCCCAAACGGGAGATCAATGTCCAGGTCATCCAACACGCTGTGGTGCTGGTGGTGCTGGTGGTGGGCTGCTGTGCGGTGACGCGTGCTGCGTGCGTGCGAACGAGATGACGAGCTGTGTGCACTCAGTGCATGATCATCAGCATCATCATCATCGACATCGACATTGACATGGACATCCTTTGCGTCAGCAGCGCTGGCAGTGCGGTGGTCACCACGGTGCGACGTGTTGTTTCGCTCATGCTCCTCAAGGGCAAACGTAAACGAGCTCACAAATGGCGCGGCGCCATCGCTGTCATCGCTGTCGTTGCCGCCGCTGCTGCGCGTGCTTGTGGTACGCGTGCTGCTGTTGCTGTATTGGCGCCTGCCGGCTGCATCTGTCTTCTTGAATGTGGGCGTGAACAGCGGCTGCTCCTCCTGGTCCTTTGCAAACGCGCGCAAGTTGGTTGGGGCAGACGCAACCGTGTTCAGAGGCAGCGGCTTCAAAACAATGCCGCCGTAGCCGCCGCTGCCATAAGCCTTGCTCGTGCTGTGCGACGATGGCGTGTTGGTGTAGCAGCCTGGCCGGCTGTTCGCGTGCTGCTGGTACTGCTGGTGTGGTGAACCCTGCTGCATCTGATGCTGCTGGTAGGTGTCGTGGTGACTGTTGCGACGGCTGCCGTGGCCGTGGCCGTGGAAGGCTGCGCCGTGTGCACCGGGGACACCGAACGTAGGGGTGGGCGGTAGCTCCATGTGAAGCTCTGTCTCCAACATGTGTTCCCCAAGCACCCACGCGTCAAGGGCATCCACGGAGAGGGATGGTGACGAAGTCGACGACGACGACGACGACGATGATGACGAGGACGCGCGATGGTGCTGTTGGTGGTGATGTGTAAAGGAAGTGGACGAGGCAAGGGACGTGGTGGACGGTGCTGGTGCGAGCGGGGAGGAGCCCTCGTTGTCGCAATCAGAGAGGCCGCCAGTGCTGCCGGTTGACGCTGACGACCACTGCACCACGTCGTGATCGTCAATGTGGTCAGGGCGGTGGTGCGGGCCTCGTGTGCGTGTTCGCGAGCGCTTGCTGCGCTTGGTTGCAGGCTGTCCACACGTGCACAGTGACGTTGCTGGCGACGATGACGATGGGAACGGTGTGTCTGCGGCCATCACCATGCCACCAACACGCCCGCGCAGATCAACAGCTGCGCCACTGCCACTGCCGCGCGTGTGTGCGCTGCAGCTGGCACACATGCTGCCCTGTGCGGCTGTTGCTGTGGTGTCGAGCGGAGAGTCAAAGTCGAGCAGAAACTCCCAGCCGTGCTTGAAGACATCGGAGCTTGGCCGCGTGCGTGGCAGGTGCCCTGGTGTCTGGCTGTTGCTGTACTGCAGCGACTTGCGGCTGCTCGAATGCTTGTGCTTGTGCTTGCCCGCGTGCGCGTGTGTGCTGCTGCTGCTGCTGCTGTTGCTGCTGCTGCTGCTGCTGCTGACGTCGTCATCACTGTCATCGCTTGTGCATGTGTGGCGCCGCTTGCTGGTGCGGCGAGAGGCCCGTGACGACGAGAGCTCCTCCGTCTTGATCTTGAGCTTCAGCGCACCAGCACCAGCAGTGCCAGTGCCGCTGTTCGATGAGCGAGCTGACGATTTGGACTTGCGTGCCGATGCTGTCGATGAAGTCGACACGACAATCCAGCACGCGTTGCAAGACGGCTTGTCGGTCTTCCCCTTGCGCGCGCGGCGGAAGCGGGCGTTGTTCAACAGCTCCTGCCGCACAAGCGTCTGCGAAAATGCGGGTGGAGGGACGTGGTACGGGACGTGGTGAGGGAGGGAAACAATGGTGCAGCAAGGAACTTTGACAGCACACACACCACACAACACAGCACAACACAACACACGCACGCACGCACACACGCAGCACAACACGCACACACACAGCACAACACACGCACGCACACACACACACACATGCACACACACACACCTTGAGGGCTGCCTGCTGCTGCTTGGTGAGGAAAGGGTGCTCGGCGACAATGGCCTTAACAATCTGCAGAGAGGTGAGGCCGGTTGGCTTCGTCTCCTGCACCTCAGAGAGCGTGTGCGCAATGAGGTTGGCCAGTTGGCGGGACGCGCGTGCGCTCCGGCGCTGTGATGACGATGACGACGATGACGACGACGATGACGACGACGATGAGGATGAGGAGGATTTGGAGCTGCCGCGTGTGCCTGCTTTGGTGGTCGCTGCCGCCTTGCCTGTTGCCGTGGATGGTGTGTTGGATGCAGTGGACGCTGAGGCTGCCGCGCCGCACTGTGTGAGCCAGGCAAGGAGGGACGGCGGCATATGCGTTGGCGCGTCAGCTGCGGAGGACGTTGCGTTGCCGCTGTGTTCGCCATCGTGGCCGGTGCTGCTGCCCGCAGACGCCGCGCTTGACGCTGCTGTTGTGCCAGCGCCCTTGCACAGCAGAGACGCGTGAAGGCCCCGGTGCGATGCCGCTGGCGTTGCGGGTGCATCTGTCTCAACAGAGGGGCACTTGATGGTGATGGTGGTGAGCCAGTCGAGGGCGGTGAGGTCGTCGGTGTCCGAAGAAGTGGCGGCCGCCGCCGTGGCCGCTGCCGTTGTGCTGGACATGGCGCTGTTGCTGTTGCTGCTGGTTTGGTCCGTGACGGATGTGCTGCTGGTGTGGATGGAGATTGGTGCGCACCCGCTCGTGCTGCGTGAGCGCTCGTTTGATCTGGCTTGTGTTTTGAGGGTTGGTGTTGGTGAAAATGGTCAAACCGACGATGCTGCGCTGAGGTTAGCTGGAGTTGCTGTGTCGTGTCAGGTGGTTGGTGTTTGTTGGAGGCGGTGTGGTTGTGGTTGTTGTGGAATGAGGAAGAGGAGCGAGCGAGCTGGAGGGGAAAAAATGAGACGTGCCGGTGTGTGGCGGCTCGCAAGCGTTGCGAGCGCACTCGTGAGCGCGTACGCGGCAACGGACACGGGGGTCGAAAATACAGAAACCCTTTGGCAGGGTGTTGCCGCACACTTCAGTCAGTCCGGCAACGGTCACAACCGACAGCAACGGTTGTGCTGATACGTGGGAGTGTTGTTGGGGCAGCGAGTGCTGAAATTTTGGGTTCGTCAGCTGCGATGGAGGTGATGATCTTGATGGAGCGGTGCTGTGCTTGTTTGCGTGGTGGTTGAGTCGGGTTGAGTGGTGGTATGGAACTTGTGGTTGTGGTTGCGGTTGTGGTTGCGGTCGTGGGTTGTGGGTTGGGTTGAGCTATCCAGGCGGCTAACTGACGCAAGTGGGCGATTCCGAGACGCGAGATGGGGGCTTGATATGGGTTGGACACTCGCAGTGGTGCGGCACAGAGATGGCTGATGGGAGTCGAGGCCAGATGGATAAATGGCGCGCTGGCTTGGAAAATGAAGCAGACGGAGACGCGGCGGGCGGATCTCGATATCAGCAGAGAGACGAGGTGATGTGTGTATGTGTGTGCCTGCTGCTGATTGACATGAGAATGGCGGCACAACACAACGACACCAACAAGGGTGATGATCACACACACACGCGAGTGCATGCGGGGCACGCAACGATGATGAGAAAAAGAAAACGGTCGATGCAAGATGCAACTTAAACTACACAGCACGTACACACACACACACAGCACAGCACGCACACATTGCATGACGGATGTTTCAGTGCATGTGGCAGTGGAGCGTGTGCGCATGTGCATGTGTGTGCATGTGTGTGTGTGTGTTTGCGTGTGTGATCATCATCCACATCATCGAGCAACGGCGTGATGAAAGGTCATAAGAGAAGAAGGAAGGAAAAGCAACCACATATCAACACACTAGATGGTTGGCAAACCCTGACACCCTTCAACATCCAGCAAGTGGGTTTGGGTGGTGTTGGGTCAAACCAAGTGGATGCATTTGCATGCGTGTGCGTGTGTGTGTGCATGTGTGTGTGTTTGTGTCATATCGGATGACGTTGTGGGGAAGAAGGAAAGGAAGGAAGGAACGGAAAGGAACCAAGAAACAGAAGAGCAAGAAGTCTGCTGTGTGTGTGGTGGCAGTGCAAACAACAAGCACAGCGGCCAACGGTTTTGCCAGTGAAACGTCGTTGGTGGGGGCAAGAAAAGCTGACGAACACGCGGCACGTCACCCAACGCGTTGAAACGCACATGTCGCAAGAGCGCGCGAAGGTTTCGCAAAACAGGGTTGGGTGGGCGGTTGGGTGTATTCGCACACTTCGCGCCACAAACCCTGACAATATTGGTGGCGTTGGTGGCGATGTATGGCAATACGCACCTTCGTGGTTTGTGACGCGAGCCGGGCCAAAGTGGACGTCTTCAGGCCTGCTGAGGTAGCGATGGGGATGATGATGATGAGAACGAGATGTAATTTGGCAGTGTCAAACATGTGCATGTGCTGCATGTGCTGCATGTGCTGCATGTGCTGCAAGTGTGTGTTGCGCGTGCCTCTCTCGGCCTATCTACCTTCGGCTTTGTGTGTGTGTGTGTGTGTGTGTGTGTGTGTGTGTGTGTGTGTGTGTGTGTGTTGTGTGGCTCACCTTCAGACGACGGGGGGATGGATTATGAGCACCGAGGTGGCGGCGCGGGTGGGGAAAGGCACGCGCACGCACACGTACACACACGCGCACGTACAGACAGGCGCACTCACTCCGGCGAAGATCGCAGGCAAGTAACAACAGGCTGGGTGGCAGGCAAGCAGGTTGTTTTGAAATGAGAGGCACTGCAATGGTGCGGAATCACACGGCAAGAAGAGGAAGAAAAGGAAGAAAAGGGGGGAAAACAAGAAGCAAGCAAGCAAGAAGGGCGGAGCAGTCGCGTGTGCGCCTTGGTTCTTCTTGTTTTGGTTGTTGCGCGCAAAATTTTGCAGAGGACGCATCGAAAATACAAGCGGCAGCGTGTGGATTGGTCCAAGTCTTGGCCAATTGTCGTGTCACAGCATTTGCGTTGCCAAGCGGTGTTGTGACGTCACACATCACTGTGTGTCTGTCTGTCTGTCTGTGCGTGCGTGCGTGCGTGTGTGTGTGTGTGTGTGTGTGTGTGTGTGTGTGTGTGTGTGTGTGTGTGTGTGTGTGTGT
>NW_004754902.1:463599-466324 GCF_000188695.1 Salpingoeca rosetta | reverse complement strand
CACACACACACACACACACACACACACACACACACACACACACACACACACACAAACACACACACACGATAAGCAAACCTCAATCTCGGCAATGTGGAGCTTGCGTGTGGTTCTCAGCTTGGTCATATCCTTGTGAATGGGCTGGACAGCAAGGAGTCAAAAAGAGCCGGGGGGACAGAGAAACAGACAGAGAGAGGGAAAGAGAGAGTGTGTGTGTATGTGTGTGTGTGTGCGTGTGTGTGTGAGGAGAGACATGCAATCGCAACACACACGCACACGCACATACTCGACCACAAGCGCACACACGACCACAAGCGCATGCACAAGCACACGCACAAGCCAACCTCACCCCCACCCTTCCTCCCCCCCATGCTGCGTGCCGCTTACCAAGCTGTCCATCTGTTCCAGGAGGCGAACGTTCATCTCGTTGACGCCCAGCACTTGCTTCTTCAACTTCTTCACCGCCTCAGGCACAAGCTCCTTTGCCAGAAACCCCTAGGCGTGGCGTAGCGTGTGTGTGTGTGCATGTGTGTGTGTGTGCAGTTTGTGAGACGAGGGTAACATAATGCACAATGCACAATGCACAATGTACAATGCACAATACACAATGCACAATACACAATGCACATGTAGTTGTGTGCTCGAGAAAGCAAGACGCACACGCACGAGACGACAGACATGCAAGCACACACCACAGGAGCCAGTCAAACACGTAATATGTGCGCGCGCACCTCTGAGATCTGCTTCCACGTCTCCTCGTGCGTTTGCATTTCCTTTGCGTGCTTTTGGATGCTCTCGTGTACTTCCGCCAGCTTCTTCTTGCACTGCTCAATCTCTGGACTCTCCTGCGCGCAACAAAAGCATCACAGGCCACCCATATGCAGGGCAAGCGTGAATGGGCAAGCGTGAATGGTGGAAGCTCAAGCAACAACAAAGAGGAGGCAGGCGGGAAGACAGCACAACACAGAACGCAGAACACGGCACACGCAGACATACGCACGCACGCACGCACACACACACACGACCTTTTCGCCCATTAGCATGAGCTTGAGTTTGGATTTCTTCGTCAGCGATCTCAACTCTGCATCGTAATCCTTCAACACACGACCTGGCGTGTACCACGGCAACAATGCCGACAAGCAGGGATCAAGTCAGCGCCAGTGAAGATCAACCACACATGCGGCGGGTCAGCACAAGGGCGAACGTGATCAAACAAACATGAGGCGAACAAGCAATACACGCAAGTGATCCAACACAACATACAATAACACAGCACACACCTTTGAGAAGCAGCTTCTGGGCCTTGACAGGCACCCGTGACACCTCCTCAATGTTGTCCTGCAACTGTCTCAGCCTTGTCGACGGTGGTACAGACAGCTGCAAGCAAGTAGCGGCACAATGAGGCATGTTGAAGGTGGAGAGGTGATTCCCATCGCACGCACACATGCGACGTAAGTGCGCACACACACACACACACACACACACACACACACACACACACACACACACACACACACACACACACACACACACACACACACACACACACACACACACACACACACACACACACACACACACACACACACACACACACACACACACACACGCACGCACGTGTACCTTGTACTTGTCTGCACCATGCGTGACCGTCACCGCCAACATCGCCATCGTCCTTTTGCTCCTTTGGTTAATTTAATATAAAAAAATGCATCAGGGATTCCATGAAGTTTTAATGCATCGAAAGTGACAGGTCAACGCCCACCAACGGCAACAATAATTTGACAGGAGCAACAAAGCGAAAGCGTTCATTCATTCATTCATATCACTGCATGTCAACCTACGTTCCCGCCCTCCTCCTTCTCCGATCGTTTTCCACCATGAACTTCCAAGATGAGTTCAAGCAAGCCGATGCCGGCTCGCCGCTGGCCCAGGCCGGCCTGGTACGTGTGTAGCTGTTGCTTGAATGGTGTGTTGGTGGATGGAGGCCATGCACCTTGCTACTGCATGCTGGTGTTGTTGTTGTTCCATCTTCTCTCGTGTTCGCTTCATCCAACACGATCGTGTTGTCCCCCCCCCCCTTCCTCCTGCTGCTTGACAACGCTTTGATGATTCCAGATGCAACTGAGCACGCCGCAGTTCAACGGCCAAGTCCAATGGCAGGTGCGTTGTTGTTGTTGTTGTTGTCGTTGTTGTGTGTGTTGTTGTTGTTGTTGTGTGTGTTGTTGTTGTTGTGTGTGTTGTTGTTGTGTGTTGTTGTGTAAGCTACTCCTCCTCCTCCTCCTCCTCCTCCTCTTCCTCCTCCTCTTCTTCCTCCTCCTCTTCTTCTTCTTCTTCTTCTTCTTCTTCCTCCTCCTCTTCTTCTTCTTCTTCCTCCTCCTCCTCCTCCTCCTCCTCCCGCTCTTGCTTTTCTCCCTTCTGTTCATGAGTGTGTCTTGGTTTGTCGACCCTGCCAGCCAAGCGTGCTCCTGATGAATAAGCACCACCGCACCTCCCGCGTAACCCACATGCGCCCACTTCCACGCACTTGCGCGAATCCATAAATTAGATCGTGGGCGACGAGTCCCAGATCCTCGAGGTTGTCCTCAACCAGGGTGATGCTGTCACCACCGAGCCCGTAAGTGGCCGCCCTCATTGCTCCCCCTTCATTCCTCGGTGCCTGTTGCGAGTTGTTCCTTTCTTTCCTTCTCTCCACTGCCTGTTTGCGTTTGTCGCCCATGTTCTG
>NW_004754902.1:441099-461099 GCF_000188695.1 Salpingoeca rosetta | reverse complement strand
CCTGCCGTTGCCACGCACGATACAACCGTGCCACATGATGTCGGGGTCATCGGGGGAGCCCGTGTTGGGCAGGTCTGGGATCTCAACCTCGCTCACCACCTTCGCGTCCGCATCAATCACCAGCACGGATTTGCTCGTGGCTGGCACACCATACGCGCGTCCATCTGGGCCAACAAACCCGGGTGCCCACCGTGGCCTCTCCCACTGGATGCCGTCCTCGTCCTTGCTTGTGCGAATCAGTGACGTTGACTGCGTGCTCGGATCGATGACGAGCACGGAGTGGAAGTTGCGGGGAAAGCCGATAATCTTGCCGCTCGGCACCATCACGCTTCCCCACCACTTGTCGTTGGCAGGGTGAACCGTCAGGGTTGTGGCGTCGTAGGTCTGCGTTTGCGGGTCGATGATGAGGATGGCATTTGCGTCACGCGGGACGCAGTAGATCTTGCCGTCCCTGCCAAGGGAGCCTCCGCTCCACTTGATGTTGTGCTGGCTCTCGTGGTCGACGTCGATGGTGATGTTGTGCAGCTCGTTGGTGTTCATGTCGATGATGAGGGAGTGGTCCGCCTCGCCGGGCACAGTGACGATGAATCGGTCTGAGACAAGCACGCCTCCGCGGTACTTTGGGCCTGGCTCAAGCCCAGCGATGGTCGTCACGTCAAGCGTGTGAGTCTCAGGGTGGATGATGAGCACGGCAGTGCTTGCAAACGGCACGGCGTACAGGCTTCCGTCCTGGGCTTCAAATGCACCCTGCCACAGGGCCACCCCGCTCTGGCCAGCACGCTGAGCTTCGGCGGCAAGGAAGTCAGATGGCAGAGGAATCTTGGTCAGGTTTTGGGTCACGGGGTCGTACTCAACCACGTGGTCCTCCGTGAAGGGCACGAGGAACACCTTTTTTGTGGCAGAGTGTTCGACAACTGTCACGTACGCCTTACCATCCGCGCTCTCCTCAAGCCGGAATTGGTCCGTGTACACACTGGAGCTTGGATCGTGTGCGGCACACATCATGTCCTTGAGCTTGTTCACCATGAACTGCGTGCGGCGAAGCTCGGCCAGCAGGTCCACGTCGTTCACGGTCAACCCGGTGTGCCTGAGCCCGTCCTCCGTGCGGATCCGCAGGTCGCCATAGCCATCCTCCTGGAACAAAACGTTGCCTTGGGCCCCCACAACACAGCCCAGAAGCAGCAGGGCCACAAGACAAGAAGGCCGAGCAGTACAGGCTGGCGCCATCTTCTGAGATCACAACGGTGCGTGAGAAAATACAAAACAAACGCACAGGAGACGTGGCGCCTTCGATATCATTCAGCAACTTTCGTTAGAAATGGCGTGGGTTAGACGATGTGGGGTGGTGCATACAAAAAAAATATTATTGTGTTGAGGTGTTTGGCGCCACGCGGTTGGTTGACATGACAGTGACGTGAAATGACATGACATGTCATGTTGTATAACACCAGGAGTTGGTGAATCGTTGTAGCGTTTATTGGGGGTTGTCGTTGTATTGGAAATGTGTTGTTGTTGTGTCATGTCACATCACATCACATCACATCAAAACAACAGGCAAGTCAACAGCGTGTAACGGTTGTGGGGAATGCTAATGACATGGCAGTGAACGAAAGCACGAAAGAACGAGGGAAAAGAATGCATGACTGCATGAAGCATGAAGCACAACCACTCAACACAAACACACAGACAGCACACAACACACAACACAAACACGTGCGTGTTGGTGGAAGATAACGCGTCTAGGCGTCTGGCTTGTGTTCGAGGCACGGACTCACACAAACACACAACATGGATGGACGAGGGACGGGGAAGAAAGAGGGGTCGCGGTGTAGGGCAGTGATGGGGCTCGCTTGCGCGTTGTTGCAGCAGTAACAGAGCATCGTGCACGGGGAAGGGGTCACGAGAGGTCGCAATTGGCGCGGAAAGGGTTGGGATAGAACCCCACGCGCTCGTGCGCTATCAATCATTGAGTGGCGCAGGACAAGCGAACACCTACGGGCGGCTCTCAGAGCTTGGCCTTCAAGCCATTGAGGAGCTGTTCACAGGTGGCCTTGGCGTCACCCAGGAGCATGTCGGTGTTGTCCTTGTAGAACACCGGATTGTTCACGCCGGCGTAGCCAGAGGCCATCGACCGCTTCATGAACACAACGTGCTTGGCATTCCACACCTGTGTGTGGGTGAGTGAGGGTGAGGGAGAGTGAGTATATCGGTGAGCACATCAGTGAGGGAGTGAGTGTGAGTGAGTATACAGGCGGGCGCATCAGTGAGTGTATGAGTGGAGGAGCGTGTGCGTGTGAGAGAGTGAGTGAGTGAGTGAGTGAGCGAAGTCCCTCGACACAGGCGGTGGACACGAGTGCACGCCTCCGCCTCACCATTCAACAAGTACCAAGCCTTCAATCAACCCAAGCATTGCCCCCCCCTCTCCATTTCCGTTTCAAGGCTGACCTGGATCACGGGCATGCCGGCGATGGCGCTGTTTGGATCGGTCTCGGCTGCAGAGTTGACGGTGTCGTTGGCGCCAATGACGAGCGCAACATCAACGTCGTCCATCTCCTCATTGATGCCGTCCATCTCAAGCACCTGGTCGTACGGCACACCGGCCTCAGCAAGAATCACATCCAGTTGACCTGGTGTGTGTGTGTGTGTGTGCAGTGTGTGTGTGTGTGTGTGCAGTGTGTGTGTGTGCGTGTGTGGCAGGTTGGAGGTGTTGCAACGAGAGAAAGGCAAGCTCGTGAATGCAAAGCGCAGAAGGTGGTTGGTGACGTGCAAGCAGGCCCTGGGACGAGGTAAAACAGAGTGCAATGGAGCACATCATTCCAGCTCATAGCATGCGAGCACTCCAACAACGATCTGCAACAAGAATGTCGTACCTGGCATGCTGGTGTCACCGTGAAACGTAATTGCGCGGGTCATCAGAATCCATATGCCACATGTCAAGCACAAGTGTGAGCAAATGAAGAAATGACGTCTGTCACATCGGTGCTGAGGGTGTGAAAAGCCATGGCGAGTGGAAAAGCAGGAGCATGCAATGCCAACACATCCATGCAAACAATCGCGCACACAAGCACAAAGGCACAGACATTCACAACAGCGTACACACAGCAACGTGTGCCCGCTCACCGTCCAGCGACTGGGTGCACACCAAACAGGACCTGAGTGTCGAGATGCGCAACATGGGTACAGCGTGAGTGTGCGATCGTTGACGGGCGACTAACGAGCAGTTGCTGTGCACATGCGCAGAATTCAACACACGCAAACGAACAAGACCCATCTCCAACCTTCCCTCTCCCCAACACAAGTGCATACATGCAAGTACACAAGTGCACACGCGCACACACCTCCTTGCCCTGGTCGGTGAGCAGCTTGCTGATCTCTGCCACGAGGTTCTGTGCCTGGGCAACTGCAAGCCCGTACCCGGGGATGATAGCCACCTTCTGGGCATCCAGCAAGTCCTTGACCGTGCTCTCCGCGTCAATCTGCGTGTGCGTCTGGTCGGCTTCTTCCTTAACAGCGCCGGCCTCGGAGCCAAAGCCACCAAGGATGACGTTGACCAGCGAGCGGTTCATGCCATCGCACATGATCTTGGTGAGGAACGCACCAGATGAGCCAATAAGCGCACCAATGATGGCCAGCATGGGCTGGTCGAGAATGAAGCCCTCCGCACACAGCGCCCAGCCGGAGTAGGAGTTGAGCAGGGTGATGACCACAGGCATGTCGGCGCCGCCGATGGACGCGGTCATGTGCAGGCCAAGCAGCCCGCTCAGGCCAGAGCCAGCAAGCAACGCCGTGTTGGCGACGGTGGGGTCTTTGGTCACGCAGAAGGTGCCCAGGCAGCCAACCGTGCCTGCAAGCATGCCTGCGTTGAGAAGATCGCGCCCAGGCAGGCTCAGGGGCTTGGAGTCGAAGAGGGATGACAGGTTCTTGAGCTCGGCAAGCTTGCCGCACGCAATGATGGAGCCCGTGAAGGTGATGCTGCCCATCCATGCGCCGAGGAACAAGGACGTGCTGTGGAAGTTGTCCAAGTCCGCAAACGTGTCCCAGTGGTGGACAAAGTCGCCGTACGCGGTGGCCAAGGCGGCCAGACCAACAAGCGAGTGGAAGCCTGCAACGGCCTGTGGAAGCGACGTGACCTGGATGCGACGGGCAATGCCGTACCCAACACCGCCACCAATCACGGAGGAGGCAGCAAGCGCGGCCACGTTGTGCTGATCAAGCTCGTGCATGCCGCCAACAGCGGCCGTGAGCCCCATGCCCACGCCACCGAGGGCAAGCATGACGGACAGGCGGGAGGTTTCCTGCTTGGACATGGCAGCAATGCCGCCAATGCACGCCAGGCCCGAGGCCAGCGCAAGCGTCGATGTCACGGTGGGCGTCACCATGCCCTGGTATGCGAGCGTGCCATATCCGGCCATGGCAGCGCCAGCCGGTGCCAGGAAGTAGTGCCAGTACTCGGGCGGGTCGTTGGGGCGACGGAACATGTCCAGCATCTTCTTCGTGACCACAAAGCCACCAACAATGTTGACAGAGCTCAATGCGATGGCGGTTGTGGCCAGGGACAGGGGCGCAGGCGTGCCCAACTGAAGCAAGCCACCAACGATTGTCATGCCTAGCGTGCGCGCGCGCGCGCGCGTGTGTGTGTGTGTGTGTGTGTGTGTGTGTGTGTGTGTGTGTGTGTGTGTGTGTGTGTGTGTGTGTGTGTGTGTGTGTGTGTGTGTGTGTGTGTGTGTGTGAGGGAATGTGCGACGCAGGAGCAAGTGGCCCGTCAAAACAATAACAGGGGCAACTCACACATGTGCATGCATGCATGCACGCAAAATCACAAACGTCCCCACTCAGACACATCTATGCACGCACACACACAGACACATCTATGCACGCACACACACACACACACACACACACACACACACTCAGCACCTGAGATGGCGTTGGTGGTGGCCATGAGTGGGCTGTGGAGAGCATGGGTGACGCCGCGCACAGCGTTGGAGCCAACCCACACGGACAGTGCAAAGGTGGAGAGGAGGCCAGCATCTGGGATGAGCGAGCCAAACCCAATGGCAGCACCTGTCCCCACGGTAGCGCCAAACGCCTGCTTCATGGCCGCGGACTTTGGGTCCACTTCCTTGGCTTCCTCCTTCTTCGCGGCAGCGGCAGCGTCAGCCCCACCCTCAGCCTTGGACGCTGGTGGCGGTGGGACGTAAGGGTCGAGCGGTTGGCCCTTGTGCACGACACACATGGACCTGACTGCCTCGTCGTTGTCGATGTCGACCGTCCACTGCTCGTCCTTGTCCATGGAGAGCACAAACTTGGTGACGTTGTTGCCAAATAGGGTGGATGCTGTGCGGGCCATCTGACTGGGCCAGTTGGTGTACCCAAGGCAGGTGACGCCATTGTCCGTGGTGTACACCTCGCCTGGTCGCGTCGTCTCCACGTTTCCGCCCGCCTCGGAAGCAAGGTCGACGGTGACAGACCCGGTGTGCATGGCATCCACCATCTGCTTGGTGATGAGCACAGGCGCCTTCTTGCCTGGAATGAGGGCGGTGGTGATGATGACGTCGAGGCTGGGCATCTCCCTCAGCAGCATGGCTCGCGCGGCCTCAAACCACTCCGCCGACATCTCTTTGGCATAGCCACCAGCGGCATCGCCCTTCTCTTCAAAGGGGACCTTGAGGAACTTGGCGCCCATGGATGCAACCTGCTCGGCAGCCGCCTCGCGCACATCAAACGCGTTCACAATGGCATTCATGCTCTTGGCCTGCTGAATGGCAGCAAGGCCAGCCACGCCCGCACCCACCACCAGTACACGCGCAGGCGGGATCTTGCCTGCAGCGGTCATGCCGCCCGCAAACGGCTGCTCAAGGTGGTGTGCGGCCTCAATCACAGCGCGATAGCCGGCAATGTTGGCCTGGGAGGAGAGAACGTCAAAGGCTTGGCCACGGCTCAACGTGCGAAGCAGCATGTCGAGGGCGAAGGCGGTGCTGCCTTGCTTGGAGAGCTGCTGGATCTTGTCCTTGTTGACCATGGGGAAGAGGAGGGAGACGAGGGCACGGTCCTCGAGCAAGCCAACCTGCTCATCGGTTGGAGGACGAACCTTCAGCACCAGGTCGCTCTTCCACACGTCCGTTGGGCTGACGATGCTGGCGCCCGCCTCCTCGTACACGGCGTCCGCAAAGCCCGCAGCGGCACCTGCCCCGGAGGCCACGCGCACGTTTGCGCCCTTCTTGCTCAGCTGCGGCACGTTGGATGGGGTGATGGCAACACGGCGCTCGCCGGTGTCCGTCTCCTTGGCCACGCCGATGGTCAAGTTCTTGAGACCGCGCTTCTGCGCGGTGAGCGGGCTAGCACGGGAGGCGGCGGTGACGGCGGTGGCGGCGAGGAAGACCGTGGAAGTGGTCGTTGCTGTTATGGCGTTGGTCATGAGGGTGGTGGAAGAAGCACGGGGCGCCAGCTGTGACCACAGCCGTTTCACCGCACCACCACCACCACCACGCAGCAGCGCGCTGGTGGCCATGGTTTTGCCTGGGATGGGTTGTGTGTGAGTGTGTGTCAGTGAGCGTGTGTCAGTGAGCGTGTGTGTGTTCATGGAGAGGCACTGAGGGTTTGACACTCCAGAAGCATGCATGCACGAAAAGTATGCGTGCGTGCGTGTGTGCGTGTGTGTGTTGACGTGTTGTCGATCGAAATGAATGTGGATGAGGGGTGTTGTCATGTCACAACATCATGCACACAAGATATGACGACAAATTGAGCCAGGCCGCAGTGCAGTGGTTCGATCTCCCGAACGCAAGCAGTGCGAGGTTTGGCTTTGAAGACCCTAACTTACTGCAAAGTAGAAGAAGAAGAAGAAGACCAAGCCAGTGGATCCGCAGAGGGATGGCAAGCAGCAGAGGGGAGAGGGGGAAAACAAAACAAGCAAGCAAGCGAGCAAGCAAGCAAAGCAAAAGCCACAGCAAAGGAAGAGGAAAGTGGCTTGGTGTGCTGGTCGCACAACAGACACCCAAGCAAGCCAGCAAGCCGCGAACAATTCGCACTGTTGGCGAGTTGGCGGTTGTCCTCCCAACGGAAAAAACCCAAACAAAAGACGGCGCGATTTAAAACAGCATCGAATCATTCGCTCTTTTTTTTTATTGTGTGATGTGATGTGATGTGATGTGACATGACACAGCAAACAGGTGAGGTGTGGTGACAGGTGCACCCACACCACACACACGCACACACACACACGCACAAACGCACGCACAAACGCACACATACACACACACACACTTACACACGCACGCACACGCGCACAACACACAACACACACACACTTACACACACGCACACGCGCACACTAGCCAACCCTCTCCATCTCTGCCAACACAGCCCGCACGTTGGTGGCCGCGTCTCCTTTGAGCTGCTGCCCGACAATCGCTTTCAGTGCCGCAGACGGCGTTTCCTCGTCCGCTTGTCCCGCCTCTGATCGAGCCGCCGTGTCTAAGCGCTCCACCAGGGTGTCTGCCTTCTTCAGCTCAAGGCACAGGACAGCCACTGCGTAGCGGAGCGACGAGTGCGCACTCTTCAAGTCGCTCCTGACGCAAGATAATTGAAACGTCAGCAACAAGCATGAGACTTGATGGGATCTGCAAACCACAATGGATTGCACGACTGGTGCATGCAAATGCTGACGATGCACAGTGGATACATTGGGTATACAAACACACACAAACACACACATACATACATGCATACATGCATACATACAAACAAACAAACATACATACATACATACATGCATACATGCATACATTCATGCAAACACACATTACATACATACATACATACATTACATGCATACATACATACATTACATGCATGCATGCATACATACATGCATACATTCATGCATGCAAACACAACAACAACAACCCACTTTGCGACTGCTGACAGGAACGGAATGAGCAGGCGCGCTGTGCAAGGAGGGGACGTGGTGTTGTCGAGATGCTTGACTGCAGCTGTCACCGCCTCAACAGCAGCGACACAAACCTGGGAAACAATCGCATTGAGCCGACAAGGAAGGGAGAAGAGGAGAAGGAGCGCGTTATGTGAGGGCAAGGGGCAAGGGATGCTTCAGAATGGACACTTGACAACAAGCAACGCGCACACTTTGTCGCGCCGTGTGTTGTTGACGTGATCGCTTCGAGCAGGCAAGATGCTCACATATGCACGCCGCACATGAACACACAGACACGTGCATGAAAGCACAAAGACAGAAATGCTAGCGAATTAGTTCACGTGCTCAAATGTGCACGTGGGCGCAGAGAAGAATGTTTGCGCACCTTCAAGGTACCCCGCTGGAAGGCTTGCTTCAAGAAGGGGCCCAAGCGTTCAGTTGCAGCCTGCAGTTGGCGCAGTCACGTGTCAGTACAAGTTATGAGTGGGCCGAAAAGCCTATGCCGCCGTACACACCCGCACCCACACGTACAAACCAAACGAGCACAACACACACAGACACAGACACAGACACAGACACAGACACACACACACACACCACCGCACCTCGGCCGGGTGGCCTGACTGCCAGAGTTTGGCGGCGACGGCGAGTGCAGCCACACGATGTGCCTCCTTCGCCCGCGCCTTGGCAGACATGGCGTCGCGGGCCTTGTGTTGCCGCCGCTCTGTTCGCGAGGAGAGCGCACCACCCTCAAGCACAGCGCCAGTGCCAGCACCCGTCTCATCGGAGTCACTGTTGTCATCGTCGTCATCGTCGTCGCCATTGCCGTTGTTGGTGCCGCTGGGTGTCCTAAGCGAGTGCCAACCAGCGTGCTTCACATGAGTGGACAACTGCAGCAGTTGTGCTTACAATACATCTGACATAATCGCACACGTGTACCTTAGATTTGCAGTCGTCATTGTTGATGACACACAACACACAACACACACACACATGCACACACACACACACACACAGCACCCAGCTCCACCATGTCTGGACATGTACGCGAGTGTTCGCATCGACACTACCGGCACATGCTCCCAACCTTTCAGGGTCGAACGCCCTGAGTTGCTTGCACAGCACCTCAACAACAGCAGCAACCTGCTCCCTCGTTTGCAGCTGTGTCGCAATGTCGCCGAGTGCTGGCATGACCTTCAGCCTGTACTCCTTGTCGCGTTTCCCCGTCTCCTTCAGAACAGCGTGCACACCCTTGAACATTTGCAACCAAAAAAAAAAAAAAAAAAGACCACGTGAATGGTTGACGGAGAGCATGAATGGCCTGTGTGTGTGTGTGTGTATGTGTGTGTGTATGTGTGTGTGTGTGTGTGTGTGTGTGTGTGTGTGTGTGTGTGTGTGTGTGTGTGTGTGTGTGTGTGTACTAAGGGTATCAAGGGTGGGAGGAGGCGTCGATTGTGAACCAATGCGAACAAAATAAATAAATGATTGAATGAATGCTTCCCAGTGTCACGCACTTGTATACCTTGTCGAGCAACGACATGTATCCTTGGTCTTCCTCGTTTTCCTGTTTCGCCATCTGCAGCAAGTCCACGAGCGCTTGCACCGCCTTCTCCTTCCCGTCCTGCAATGAGTGGCCATGGGGGCGGGGGGGGGAGGGAGGTGGAGGTGAAGATGATGGAAGGTTAAGATTCGTTTGGAACGAGCGTGTCAAGGGGATAACGAACGATGCGCTCACGTTGATGCCACTGTGGCAGGGGCTTAGACAAGCAGACAAAAATCCAGGGAAAGAGGAACAGAAGCAACGCCGGAGACATCCAGCAAAGTACACACACACACACACACACACACACACACGCACACACACATACACACGCACACACACACACACACATATACATGTACACAGAGCCACGCTACCAACAGCACGCACCCAAGTTCTGCCCGCGAGCGACTCGAGCACGGTTGAGGTGAGCACGTGGATCTCTGGCACATCTCCCGGTCGGCACGACGACAACGCCGCACTCAGAGCCGAGGACGACTGGTGGTGGTGGCGATTGCCGATGGCGATGACAATTATGAGGTGGCCATGGAAGACAACAATCGTGTGTGACAATCGTGTGAGCATGGACAAGGGCGCCTGTGTGGAACATACTTGTACGAGCATCCGCGCATCGCATACATGCGACGTGTGGCAAGACATGTACACGCATGTTGGTTCACAGTTGAGCGAAGGGGTGATGTATTAAGCAGGTTGCATGATTGCATGACGCGTTTACCTGTCGCTTGAGCTCCCACGATCTGTCTGTGAGGCGCGGCTGGAGGATGGCGAGAATTTCCTGTTGACAGCGCACAGTGCACACAGTGCATGGTAGCAAGGGGTGAGGTCAGGGAAACGTGCAAGAATGGTGAGCGAAACATCTCAAATGGCAATGGCCTGGGTGTCTGGCGCGCGAGCAAGTGAGCAAGTGAGCAAGTGAGCAAGTGAGCAAGTGAGGAAGGAAGGGAACAAACACAGGGGTTCACAACGACCTTCATGTGCATGCGGATGGCTGCTTCGTCTGTGCCCTGGGTGGTTTCGCTCCACACATCGCTCCACACGTCGCGAACCACCTTCGACTCATCGTGACGGCCGTAGAAGGCAAGAGGAAGGCTGTAGAAATGTGCAAAGGAAAATGACCGAGTAGCAGGTAAGTAGAAGACTTTGGCAGTGGGTGTTTTGAAACAGCGCCAAGAGGGCACACCAAGAGAGCAGCACATCAGCATCCACGCGCACATCTCACAAAACGCATGAGGCATGCGACCTCCGCACACAGACACAGACACACGTGCACGCATGCACAAAGACAATAACACAAGGTGCAGCCATATCATCATCATCATCATCATCATCATCATCATCATCATCATCATCATCATCATCATCATCATCATCATCATCACATTACACTGTTGCGGCATGGGCGTGGATGACGTCGTGTGCTCTGCGGCCGACGGCGCGACACACAATACAGCTCGCCTCCATCTGCTCAGCGCTGTCGTGCTCTGTCCGCCGAGATGGTTCAGTGAGTGAGTGAGTGAGTGAGTTAGTGAATGTGTGTGAGTGAGTGAATGTGTGAGTGAGTGAGTGAGTGAGTGAGTGAGTGAGTGAGTGAGTGAGTGAGTGAGTGTGTGTGTGTGTGAGTGAGTGAGTGAGTGCGAGCACACAAGTGGTCTTCATCCTCTGACACAAAGTATGGAGAGTGCGGTTGAATAAGCATGCAAACCCAAACAACACAATAACGATCGCCATACACACACACACACATACACACACACACACACACACACACACACACACACACACACACACACACACAAAGCGCACCTAGGTACATCTTCTTTGCCTTCTTGAGGAGGCTGCCCACGTCCTCCACGCTTGCCACGCGACACACTTCCCCAGCAGCACCGGCAAGGTCGCGGCGCACGGGCGCAGACTTGCAGTTGGCGGTGGCAGTGAGCAGGGAGCGCAATATCTTGCGAGCATACGGCTGCAGCGACGAGCGGCATGTGCGCACCAGGTCTGGGTGGCGGCGGTGGTGGCCGCGGTGAGATGGGGGAAAGGAGGACGAAGGAAGGCGAAGATGTGAGAGATGAATGGGAGTGATACAGGCAGACAGATAGACAGAGTTACAGGGACACACACACACACACACACACCCACACACACACACACACACACCCACACACACACACACACACACACACACACACAGACAGAAACAGACACACACACACACACACACACATGTACAGCCACAGACACGGCTGCAAACACAGACGCACACGGCCTCACGCACGCAAGCCTCCCCACCTGAGATGAAGCGAGCGCAGCCTGCCTTCGTGCTTGCACCGATGCCCTGCTTGGTCATTTTCAAAATTCGCGGCACAAGCTCAGGCAGCGTCAACTCGTCCACCTGTTGCCGTGAAATGTTGCAATGGGAAGGTTGGGATGCAGTGTGAGGGCAGTGCGTTCGCATGAAGATGAGGAAGAGCAACAGATGTACGTTGCACCATGTACGTTGCATCATGGAGGTTGGTCACACGAACACACAGACACACAGACACACAGACACACAGACACACACACACACACAAACAGACAGACAGACAGACAGACAGACACACACACATACACGCACACACACGCACACATACCTGTCGTGCGCACTCATCCAGGCATTGCGCAATTGGCGATGACTTTGATGCAGACACGCGCAGGTCATCCAACCGCTCCTCCATCCCTTTTCGCGAGCTCAGGCGTTGGCCTGACGACCGGGATGATGGTGGTGGCGGTGGCGGTAGTTGTGGAAACAAACATATCGCGTGTGAGCACGCGAGCCACATTCCAACTTTCATCACGACAGCAGCAGCATTGATATCAACTGCAAACACGCGATGAGCAGAACAACAACAAATTCAATTTGCCCACCGCTTCCATGTACAACAACCCCTCATCCCTCTCTCCCTCTCTCACCAATGTAATCAAGGGAGGGTGACTCCATGCCAGAGAGGGCCTCCAGCAAGGTGATGACGAGGGTTGGCAGGTGTGGTTTCAGCGCTGTTCCCGCCTCGTGTGCAATGTCGACAATCACAGACAGACTTAGCGCTTTCACATCCTGTGGGAGTGGTGAGCGACGGGAGCGCGCATGTGTGTGTATGTGTGCGAGTTGCGGGAGTGTTGTGAGTTGCGTCAGTGTGCGTGTTCCGTGCGTGCGTGAAAATCAGCACGTGCACAAACAGGACCATGAGAATGCAAGGACAGCCACAGCCACAGAGGGCGGACGACCAAACAAGAAAGGCGCAGCGGCACGCAAGGCATAAGGGACAACGCACCTGAACAGAAGACATGAGTCCAGTCTCTGTGAGAAACGGCAGCAGCGATGCAATCACGGCCGGGCCCGAATCCGCTGATGATGATGGTGGTGGTGACGATGGCGGTGGTGGTGGTGAAGATGATGGTGATGGTGGTGGCGGCGGTGGTGGCGGCGGTGGTGGTGAGCAATGGAGATCGTAGGCCAACAAAGGGCACGTCAATCATGTCTACAAGTGACACAGACACATGTACGCACAGATATACAGACACACACATCCACACATCCACACCCAGACACCCAGACACACATCAACACACACACACACACACACACACACACACACACACACATATATATATATATATATATACACATATGCATGCATGATCGTCATTTACGTTTCTTGCACAGTGTGACGGAGAGCTTTGCGAGGCGCTTGCACAGGTCGCTACCGGCCTTGCGCACGGATTCCTGGCATGATACAGACATATCATAAGGAAGGGAAGGGGGAGGGGAGGGAGGACACATGAGCACGAATAGACAACAGCAGCGCAGAAGAAACTCACGCCAGACACAAGAGACGCCCAAATACCAGCCGTACGCACACACAACACACAAGGCACACGCAGCATGTCTGGTTCACCTTCACATCATCGATGACACGGAATGCGAGCTGCCACGTCTCAATGAAGATGGGCTTCACTTCCTGCCAAACGCGGCCACGCAACACGTCCGCTGCACATGATGATGATGATGATGATGATGATGATGATGATGATGATGATGATGATGATGATGATGATGATGATGTTGTTGTTGTTGTTGTTGTTGTTGGTGCAGAGGGTGAGGGATACGCGTTCAGCAAGTCAGCAACCGCAAACGCGAAGCAGCAAAGCATCACAGGCGTGCGTGTGTGTCTCCATCGTAACATAACACTATCATCATGCGTACCAAGTGCAAGGGCACACGACTCCCTAACGCGCCATTGGCGGGCGGTGATGTGCGCATTCAGCTCCTATCGTCACAGTGTTGAAGAGTGTGGCAATGTGGTGTGAGGAGGGAAACATGCATTCATGAAATAGCAAGTGACAGGAGTGGTGGTGAGGTGTTGACGTGAAAGCGGTCAAAGACACAAACAAACACCTTGACGATGGGGATGAAGTGTTGGTCCACAGTCTTGACCGGGTCCGTGACGAGCGTCGACCAGATGTTCGTCATTGCCGATCGCGTCGACGCATTGGGGTCAAACTTGTACCTGCAGCGCGCACACGTGCACACGGGCGAACACGCACAGTCAGGGCAGTGGAGGGTGTTGTTGGTGCTGTTGACGAGACGATATACCAAAACCAAGAAATACCCATAACCTCACAAGCATATCATGTGGAGCAAGTTACATAGCGGACACACACACACACACACACAGACACACAGACACACACACACAGACACACACGTTCACACACACACACACAGACACAGACACAGACACACACACACACACGTTCACACAGACACTAATCAAGTACCCCTGTCCTCCCCCCCCTGGTTCACCTGTAGAGCTTCGGAAGGACAGCGTCAAGTTTGTCGTCGATGGTGATGCCCGTGTGTTTGGCGATGCGCCCAAACCCATACGCAGCGCCGCGCCGACTGTTCCAAAGGACGTTGTGGTTCGCCAGGCTCATGAACCTTGCCATACACCATTGGAGGGAAGGGTGAGATATCGAAGGAGACAGTGGTCCATGTATGTGCACAAAAGCGTGTGTGTCTGTCTTGTCAGGAGCGTCCGTGTGAAACTGCACAGATAACACATTCACACTCGCATGAACAAACGCACACAGACACAGACACAGACACAGACACCCACCCACCCACCTGTAGATGAGGTCTGGCTGGTTGAGATCAGAGGCGAGCGACGAGATGTCCTTGTACGTCGTCAGCGACGCCCCTTCGCGCGTGCGTCCAAGCTCGCCCTCTCCAAACACGGTGTCCTCGGAGCCGGCAGCATACTTGTGTGCCTGCACGCAATAACAGCAACAACAGCAGCAGGACATATGAGTGTGCGAGTGTGTGTGTGTGTGTGCGTGTGTGCGAGTGTGTGTGTGTGAGTGTGTGAGTTGACGCACGCACGCTGTTTCAACTGCAAAGTGCAACAACAGCACAGCCAGTACACAAGCAACTCACCGCGGACTTATGGCCCTGTGACAGTGCGGACGTGAGGGCCTGCACAAGCTTTGCCTTTGTCTCCTCTGTGCCCAAATCGTAACACATCTCCAATCCGTGCGACGCAACCTCCTGCCAAACGTTCCCAGCGCATGCATGTGCGCGTGTGAGTGAGTGAGTGAGTGAGTGAGTGAGTGAGTGAGTGAGTGAGTGAGTGAGTGAGTGAGTGAGTGAGTGAGTGAGTGAGTGAGTGAGTGAGTGAGTGAGTGAGTGAGTGAGTGAATGAGTGAGTGAGTGAGTGAGTGAGTGAGTGAATGAGTGAGCGAGTGCACATGAAAAAGTATGTAGAGTTGTGCCACTAACGCGACAACAAGCAGGATGCAACGGCAGTGGTGTGCTGGTGGTCACCTGCACAATGGCGTCGCCCTCGGAGAGAAGGTCGAAGAAACAGCGCTGGAGGCGTGGCAGCCGCTCTTGGATCGCTGGTGAGGATAACAATGATGATGGTGATGATGGTGTTGGCAACGAAATGTCATGGCGTCATGATGGTGGCGATGAGGATGAGTGTCTGCAAGAAAATGAGGTGATCCATAACACACTCACACACATCCACACACTCACATCCACACAGACATCCGCCCACACAAACACACACACATGTGCACCTGATGTGTGGGAGCAATTCTTGCAGAGGCCGACGAGCCAGACGCCCGCAGCGTGACGCGTCGCCGCACTCCTGTCCGTCGATCTGGGGATGACGCGTTGAACCGGAGCAGCGGGCATCGTCATGAAACGTGAATGGGCAGCGCAAACACACACACACACACACACACAGAGAAAAAAAAAGAGAGAGACACACACATACACACAGAAACAAGCAAGACACACACACACACACACACAAACAAGCAAGAGACAAGCGTACTCATTCACCCACACAAATGCACGAGGCATATAATGCGTGTACACAATGTCTCACTTGTGATCGAGGATAGTGTCAACGCCTCGTCCAAGCCGAGCCATGAGCTCGTCCTCACTCGGCTCTCGCACCGTAACAACTTGACCATCACCATCACCATCACCTTCACTGTTACTATCACCTCTCTGTTCGCCACCATCGGCGCGTTCATCTGCCGCGCTGTCGTGCCCGTGACCCTCTGTGGCCCCTTCAAACATGAGTGGTGTCACAATCTCCTCCCTGAAGTAGTTGTGGGAGCGGATGGACAGTCCACCTGCCAGCGCCGTCGAAATTGCATCGCCCGCAGACAGATTCATCTCTGCATGCAGGGTCACAGTGATGCGCATGTGTGAGTGGCATGGGTGTGCGTTGTTTCCCAGTGCAGGTGGGGGCAATGCGAAAGTATGGCAGGTGAGTGAGCTCTAACACAGCAACGAGTGAGTTCAGGAGGGGCAAAGCCTCACACACATACACCACACACACACACATACGCACGCACGCACGCACACACACACACCAAAGACGCGATAGTGGGCTGTTTCGTAGATTGCATCCAGTGCTGTCGTGTACAAGTCTGCCTTGTCCTCAGCGCCTTCCTTGCCCTCACCACTCCTTTCGTCAACTGCTTGTGCAAGCGATAGGGTGGATGTGAACGTGTGAGCAACGAACGGCACTCGGGCAGTTTGGTGGCACGGCTTCAACACAGCCAGAATAGAACCATGTGGTCAACGCACATCGCCGTGGACACGTCAGACGTCATGAACACAGCCAACACCAGCGAGCAGCAGCACACACACGAACACCAACAACAGTGGAGCACAGAACTACGTACAGCAGGCGAAGGACTGAGCGAGGTGGCCGATGGCGATGACGGCTGCCTCCGCCATTGCGCCCCCACCGCGCTTCTCCTGAAAATTCATAAGTGCATGCAAGCAAGGGGAGTCAGGTGAAACAAGAAGTGGATGCACGTTTTGAGGAGATGACAAGGGCGCAAGACACACAGGTGCAAAGATACACACGCACACACACACACACACACACACGCACACACACGCACACACACATACTCAGACACACGTACACATCAGCGCAAAAGCACACCTTCTTCACAGTCTTGTCTGGACGACAAAAGCGCTGAAGTGTCGAGAGCAGCTCAGAAAAGTCACACACTGAAAAGTTATAGCGTGCAATGTGAGAAAACGTCGGAAGTCGTGCAGAGTGCGTGGTTGTGGGAGGTACACGCACGTCAAGCACACGCACACACACATGCACACACACACACACATGCACACACACACCTGTGGGCGGGAGGATGTGTGCGAGCGCAACATCGGAGATGGCGTGGCAGGCGGCAAGGCGCATCTCCTGCCGTGCGAGCGCGAGCAAATGCTTGCAGGCAGACATAAATGCCTTGATCAGGCGGCCGTCAGCCAGTTGTTGCGTGGGCAGCGCGGCCAACGCGTGCGCGGCGACATAGGCGCTTCCAAATGCATGTGCAGCCCCGCCAACGTCGTCACTGAAGAGATAACGCGGAGTTACGAAGCAGAACGAAGGTGAGAGGGTGTGCATGTTGGTGAGTGCATGCGAGTGAGTGAGTGAGTGAGTGAGTGAGTGAGTGAGTGAGTGGGTGGGTGGGTGAGTGAGTGTGCATATGTGTGCGTGAGCAGGGAAGCAAGGTACTCGTGATTGCTCACCCGGCAGCAGTCATTGCCTGCAGGCAACGCGAGAGGGTCGGCTCTCGGTGGTTTTCCACAAACACCGCACAGATGGCGAGTAGCCTGCGCGAATGGATACAGCCACCACGGTGTTGAGCGAGGACACGTGGAATCATCATCAGCACGCACGTGGATGGGGCAGTATCGATGGTTGTGTGGACAAACAATCAACAGATCAAGCAAGCAGAAGAAGCAAGGAAACAAACACAACGGCAAGCAGTTAAAGCCAACGAAGCGAGCAGACAAAAATGACACACACACACACACACACACACACACACGCACGCACGCACACACACACACACACACACACACACACACACACACACACACACACACACACACACACACACACACACGCATGCGCCATACTTTGCGGATGATGTGCTGATGGCGCGCTGCGGCGCTGAGAGGTTCGTGAAGAGACGAGAGAGGATGGGCACGATGCTTGCACACACCACGTCCGGTAGCACGCTCGCCATCTCGAGCAGACAGTGCAGTGCCGTGGCATGCAGGTCATCGAGCGACGTGGATTGCAGCGCCAGCATTGCCATGAAGAAGAGCTGTGCTGCCGGGTGATCGTCGTGCTGAGTCAGCAGATTCTCGGGTGCACGTGCCAGCGGAGGGGCAGCAGACAGCACAGCGGATGTTGTAGACGCCTCAGATGCCTCTGTCGTCCTCGTTGGTGCTGCGTCCGTGGTCGCCTTGTCTTGAGCACCACCGCCGCGACCACCGCGACCACCGCGACCACCGCGACCATCACCACCATCACCACCATCACCACTGCCTTCGTGTGAGGAGAGGAGGGCGTGTCGCAGTCGCAGAAGCCGGTCCTTTGTGGACCCGTACTTGGCAATGTACTCTTCCTCGTCACGCGTGGCGGTCGCGTGTGCATGCAGGCAACGGAAGGCAAAGAGAAGGCCATTCTGGATGACGCCCTGCTTGTACGGAAGCTCGTGTGACACGAGCCCAGGCGTGCCGTCCGCACGTCGCTTGCGTATCGCGCCAAGAAACTTGCTTGCAAGCATGGACGCCACTTCAGCAAAGTCGGGAACAACAAGCTCGCCATCGCCTTCTTCTTCCTGCTGCTCTGCGGGTAACGGCGAGGGTGAGAGAGGAGACGGTGTGCTCTCAGTTGCAGCAGTGGTGGTTGCTGGAGCTGCCTCACTCGCTTGGGCGTTCTCGCCACCTGCTGTCGTCTCCTTTGTCTGCTCAGTTGCCGCTCCCTTCGGCTCGGCACCATCCCGCTGCGTGCTTTCCTCCTTTGTCCTGGCTTTGCTCACCGCTGCCCGGCGTTTTGGTTTGCCTGCAAGCATGAGCGCTGCCTGTGCCTCTGCGCGAATGTCCTGCTGCTGGTCTGCGGAGGCGAGGATGAGGACGAACCGGGACGAGACATGGTCGGGCGGAAACACATCGACTGCATAGCGCACAGCCATTGTGCGCACCGCCGACTGCGTGTGCACGACGTGCTCAAGCAGCAGGTTGACGAGGCGGCGTGCGTTGTCCCCGCTCACGCCTGGCGTGTGTGCGTATGTGTGCGTATGTGTGTGTGTGTGTGTGTGAGTGTGTGAGTGTGTGTGTATGTGAAAAAGTTGCGTGCCTCACCTTCTTTGGTTGACTCGGATAAATTCAACATGCACACATCGGGCTCTCTCACTCTCACTCTCACACACACACACACACACACACACACACACACACAACTCACCGATGTAGCACTCCTTCATAAGGGCGAGCGCTTCCTGAAGATGCCTGCAGGCGCCACAACATTCGGGGAGTGTTGCGTGAGTGCACAATGAGGTGCACCAAAACAAGATGCAACACGCACCTTCAACACACACACGCACACACACACACACAAACCGCATATACACGGTCGCATGAAACTAGGCACGAGTGTACAACTCCCTCATCATTCACGCTCAACTAGTTCAAGCATGTGGACAAGCACTCACAAGACAAGGTTGCCAGCGGCGCCTGCGCAGCGCTGGAAGAGCTTGCGCAAGAGCGCAACATCGTCACGCACACGCACGCGCATTGCATCAGACTTGCGGGCCAGCAGGCCAAGGTTGTGGTAGGCGTGGCCATAAACTTCAAGCGTGTTGCTGTACACGTGTGCATTTGTGTGAGCGAGGGATGCGAAGGTTTTACGGGCAAATTATGGAGTGTGATTGTGATGTGTATGTGTGTGTGTGTGTCGTGGGCGAGAGTGAGCGAGCGATGTAAAACGACACAGAGGCGTACAGCAACGTATATGCACAGACAAACAGACAGAGACAGGCAGAGAGAGAGAGAGAGACAGAGAGAGAGACAGAGAGACAGAGAGAGACAGAGAGAGAGACAGAGAGAGAGACAGAGAGACAGAGAGAGACAGAGAGACG
>NW_004754902.1:436911-440999 GCF_000188695.1 Salpingoeca rosetta | reverse complement strand
GCTTAAGAAAATAGCAAAAATAAATAAATTAAATAAAAGATACACAGAGATATATAGATAGAGATAGAGAGAGAGAGAGAGAGAGAGAGAGAGAGAGAGAGACAGAGAGAGACAGAGAGAGAGAGAGAGACAGACACACACACACACACACACGGACACAGCCCTTCCCCACCCAACAGCCGCTGGTGTCGCACCTTGGGTCGTCGACGAGCTTGAGCGTGCGGTCAAAGAGGAGCGGGCAGAGCGGAGCAATCTGCTGCTGGGGCGAAAAGTGGAGCATGCGGCCCATCAGCTGTAGGCCAAGCGACCGGAGCCTGCAGGCAATTTGAAATGTGCGTTTGTGAGTGTGTGTGCGGGGGCGGGGGACAGTGGCAGGTACGGCGCAGGGTGGAGAATGAGGGGAGAGAGAGAGAGAGAGAGAGAGGCCAGTTGGTGAGAAACAGGGAACACACAGGCGCGTTTACGTATTCAGACGCGCATACATGCAGACACACACACACGTACACAGAGACACACGTACACACACGTACACACACACACACGTTTACACACACGTATACACATACACACGCACACACACACACACACACACACACACACACACACACACACACACCTCCCGCCCACCTGGCATCGCCGGCGTTGTCGTAGATGCAGCTGAAGACACACGCGAGACACGCGGGGACGGCTTTCGGCGCAGCAACAGAGCGCACCAGGCGGGCTGCAATAGCACTGCGCGCGCGTGCGCTCATGAGTGTGCGGCGCGCGTCCACAGGCAACGCCTTCTGCGCAGGGGACGACGGCGACAGCGTGAAGTATTGCATAATGCTGACCACGGTTGGAGGGTCATTGAGGTCCACGCCCACACGCCGCATGCCCAGGACGGCGCGATCTGCAATGTCGCTGTTCGGGTCGCCAGCTGCTGTCATCAGGGCCACGGCCACGTCACGCGCATGGAAGGTCTTTGGCTGCGACAACACATCCACAACGGCCAGCTTGAGTGCGTGCACGTCCTCACGCGTCGGGCAGCGGAACACCGCACCCTTCTGATCAACGAGTGCGAGGAGTCGAGTGCGACTGAGACCGGGTGGCGGTGGGGGCAGCGCCGTGCTGCCCTCCTGTTGCGGATGAATCAGCTGCAGTGCAGCGGTGTTGAGCAGGAGAAAGTCGCGCGCAAACTCAACGAGCTGTTGCCGCCGTCGCTGTACCGTGGGCCCATCTTGTTGTTGTTGTTGTTGTTGTTGATGTTGTTCAGTGGGGGGTGATGGTGCTGTCTTGTCCTTATCGCTGCTTGTGCCTGCGGCGTGTGTAGTGGCACTTGCACATCCAAGATGCTCCAGCACGTTCTAAGTGCGGTGTGTGGGATCGTGGGTGGGAGCAGCACGTGAGGTTCTTGGTATTGTGCCATTCGGGCTGATGCCGCGTCGGTGACCCACACACCCACACACGCATACACACATACTCGCACACACACACACACACACACACACACACCCACACCCACACACACACACACACACACGCATACACCCACACACACACACACGCATACACACACACACACACACGCGCGCGCGCATACACACCCACATGCACACCTCTGGCTTAATGCCCTTGATGAGGAGTGGCAGTGCTGGGATGACGTGCCGGTACACCAGCGCCGGATCCGGGCTGCAATTCAGCAGCGGATGATGGTGGTGGGTAGGTGAGATGTAAGGGCATGCATGCGCGAAGCATCAAAGTGAGGAAGCGCAGAGTAAACGTACGCAGATACAGACACAGACACAGACACACACATCCACACACGCACAGACATGGACATGCACACACACGCACACAGACACACACGCACCAGTGCTCGATGTTGTGGAGGAGGGTGAGGAGGCCGGTGCATAGGTCGTCATCGGGCAGGCGCGACAGCCCCATCGTCAGGTAGATACGCGTGAACTTCTTGACGGAGCCAGACACGTCCTTGTTGATGTACTGCTGGATGAGCGGTGTCACCGGCAATTGCATCGCTGATCGGGACCCGAGGATCTGCGGCGCGTACAACATGAGGTGTGCAGGTTCGAGTGATGCGAATGAGCTCTTCAACGTGCTTATCTACGCTTGTCCAAGGGCACGACAGGGTCACGCACACGCATGTGCACAGCCCGCGTACCTTGTTGATGTGCGTGAGCACCTGCATGAGCTTGGCGCGGACGCTTTGGTGTGGACTGCTGAACTTGAGCAGCATTGGGCACAGCAGGTTGCGCACATTCTGCTCCAGCTGTGGGTATACGTGGATGAGTGTGAATGTGGACGAGTGCGTGTGGATGAGTATGTGTGTGTCGGTGCGAGCGTATTGTGTGTGCGCAGGCTGAACAGCCACCGCAACTGCAATATCAGCAGTAAACTTACGGCCTCGTCTGTCGCTGCGGTCGCAAAGCGCATCAGCACACGGTCCAGCAACTCTGTGTCGTGTCAAGCAAGCAAGCGAGGCGGAAGGTGCAGCAGCAGTAGTTGAGCAGCATCCGCACATCACCGCGATTACACAAAACAAACAAACACACGCACAAAACACACACGCACACACACATTAGACACACACACACACACACACACACACACACACACACACACACACACACACACAAAAAGCATAAGCCACACGTACCTGCATCTTGCTGTTCGCTGGCGTCGGCCATTCTCGTTGTTGGATGGGGTGATGTGAAGGAAAGGCGGAGGTGGGATCAATGCACAAGGAAGTGTGAGGTTGCTGCGGATGTGTCAGCAGGTTGGAAAGCAGTTGGAGCAAGAGCAAATTGTGCGACTACATAATATATGATGTCGCATTTCCGTTCAGTAACGATAACCGCACAACAACATGGCTGACAAGAGCGAGGAGCACCACCACGGCCCACCGGCAGGCGACGACTGGGGTGACGACCAGTCTGCACGCCTGCGCGACGCAGGCTACAAGAGTGAGTGGCGGTGGATGTGGTTGCTTACAGATAGTGTGTAGGCGGGTGTTTGCGAGGTGAAGAATCGCGGTGAAAGTAACGCAATTACCAATGTACCCGACAGGTGTTGTTGTCGTCGGAGTTGTTGTGTTCACTGTGTTTGTTCGTGTTTGCGCTTGCGTGTTTGTGCTTGCGTGTTTGCGCTTGCGTGTTTGTGTGTGTGTGTGTGTGTGTGTGTGTGTGTGTGTGTGTGTGTGTGTGCGTGTCGTTGGATAAAGCTCACACAACGGCACATGGTTGGCTCTGGTGTCTTGTAGTTGTTCGCTTTGGTGGACCAGGCATCATCTACGTCGGCCAAGTGGACTACGACGACAAGCCAGATGGTGTGTGTGTGTGTGTGTGGGGTTGGTTCCGGTGGTGGTGTTGGTCGTTATGTGTGCACGCTTTCAGTCTCATCGCCTCTCCACCTGCCTTGTCTGTCTTCTCCACGTGTTGCTGCAATTTTCACAGGGACGGGCTTCATGTTTCTTCCCAATGGCGACATCCATCAGTGTGAGTTCCGCAACGGGCGCGCAGACGGCAAAGGCATCTACATGACCAGTAAAGGCACCGAAATGGCAGGTGAGCCACCTTCCTTTGCGCGTTGTGTGCGTGTGTTGTGATGTGTGTGCGTGTGTGTGCGTGCGTACTTGTGTGTGCGTGCATGCGTATGTGTTGTGGTGTGTGCGGGTGTGTGTGCGGGTGTGTGTGCGCGTGCGTGTGCGTGGTTGTGCGTTTGTGCGTGTGTGCGCGCGTGTTTGTGGTTGCTCGCATGCCTTTTTCTTGCCTCGTTCATAGCAGCAGCAGCAGCAGCACTCAGCCGTCTTGTCTTGACATCCCTTGCAGGGGAGTGGCGCATGAACATGCGTGTTGGCGAGTTCAAGATCGTCGACGGCAAGGGCGTGCACTGGCTCGAGCGCTACAACGACGAAGGCAAGAAAACGGCTCGCAAGAAGGTGATCAATGCAAGCGTCTGACATGACGTGCAGTGTGTCAAACACGAGGCGCACCTATCATCGTGCCAACACACACACACACACACACACACACACACACACACACACACACACACACACACACACACACACACACACACACACACACACA
>NW_004754902.1:418682-433682 GCF_000188695.1 Salpingoeca rosetta | reverse complement strand
GTGTGTGTGTGTGTGTGTGTGTGTGTGTGTGTGTGTGTGTGTGTGCGTGTGCGGTGTTTGTGTGTGTGCGTGTGCGAGTGTGCATGCATCTGTGTGCACGTGTAACAGCTCGTCGACGCTTCGCATCACACATCTCAACACATCCTGTTTGTCACCACCTCCTTCCCCCGACCACTAGCCCACCACCACCGCCACCACTACGAGTGATCGCCGGGTGCTGGCTGTATACGGTCCGTCCGGCAGCGGAAAAAGCGCGCTGCTGGCCAACTGGGCAAAGCACCACACGCGCACACACACGCAGGTACGGCATCAACAGGGAGGGAGATGAGTACAGTCGTGTGCGCAGGCGTGTGCGCAGGCGTGTGTGCAGGCGTGTGTGCTGTCACGCACGTATGTGTGCGTGTATGTGTTCGTTGAATGGAACAAAGGAAAGCAGAAGGATAGACGTTTCAAGAGCGCTTCTTTCTCTGACACACACACACACATGTACGCGCACACACACATGTACGCACACACACATATGCGCGTGTTGTCCAGGACTCTGTGTTTGTGCATTTCGCCGGCTGCGATGCAGAATCGTCGCAGCTCGAGAATGTCTTCCGTCGACTCTACAGTGCGTTGTCGTTGATGGTGGTGGCGATGATGGTTGGCGTTTGCTGTTTGTTGTTGTACAGCGTCTCCTACGCCCTCTCTGTGTTTGACGTACACACACCCACGTACACGCACGACACACGCACACGCACGCACACACGCACACACACACGTACACGCACGACACACGTACACGCACGCACACACTCACACACACACACACACGTACACGCACACATACATGCCAACAGGGCACTTGTTCCGCATCATCCTGAGCGATGATCAGGCAGCGAACGCCACAGATGGCGATGGTGATGGCGATGAGCGCCAGTCGCTGCTCGCTCTGGCCACCGCACACGACGTGCACACGCTTGTCAACGAGTATGTCGTCATCGTTGGTGTCACTGCCGGTGTGCTACTGCGTTGTACATGCGCTGTCGTGAAGTGGACTGTCTCTGGAGGGATCACGCTTTCCGCTGTGAAGTAATACGCGCCCAAAAGCACACTGACAAACACACACACACACACACACACACACACATACACACACACACACACACACACACACACACACACACATACACACATCGCGCTGCAGGCTCCCTCGGGTGCTGTCTGCCGCCGGCGCTGTTCTTTCTGCATCGAATCGCCGTTTATTTCTTGTCTTTGACGCGTTGAACCAAATGGCCAATACGCGGTTCTCGTGGCTCAAGGGTGGCGCCGTGCACAAGTGCGCACACTGTCACCATGTTTGTGTGTGCTTGTGTGTGTGCTTGTGTGCTCGTGTGCTTGCTTGTGTGCGTGCACTGTCACTGTTTCTATTTGCGCGTGTGCATGTGTGCTGTGTTACCCACCCCTTTGGTTTGCACATGCTCTAAGCTGCACCTCCCCTGCGCATCACCATGTCGGTTTCACAGCCTCGGCTGGTTGCCTGCAAGCATGCCGGCCAACGTCGTGGTGATTGCATCCACGCTACCGTGCGACTGCCAGGACACGCTCATGGCATGGAACACGCCGAGCTTTGAAGGTGACAGTCGCAGTCACGTGGCCACGCGTGTGAGAGCTTGCGACTGTGCGTGTATGTGTACGCGTTTGCGTTTGCCATCCGTCACCGCATGTCATGGAACCATTATCCCTTCATGACACACACACACACACACACACACACGCACACACACGCACACACACGCACACTCACATACATATTGCGCATACATATGTGACCTGGGCAGTGCCGCTGATGAGCGAGGAGGAGCGAGAAGATTTTGTTGTGCAGCGCATGAAGCTTGCAAGCAAGACGCTGACGCCACCCCAGCTCTCCTCCATTCTAAACGCACCCGCAGCCAAAAATGCCCTATTTCTGGTCCTCCTCACCTCAGAACTCGTTTCGTTTGGGCATTTCGAAAGCCTGGACGACAAGATTGCCGAGCTCACACGCACGCGGACAATTGACGCCCTTCTCGTTGCCATTCTCACCAGGCTCGAACACACGTTTGCATCGCAAGGATCTGCGGTGGCGGACGTTTTATCCGCCATTGCCGTGTCCCGAACGGGAATGGAGGCGGAGGAGCTGCGTGCAATTTGCAATCTAAACGCGCCCGAGCAGAGCATTGCCTGGTCTGCGCTGTACAACGCTCTTAGCTTCCTCCTCGTCGAGCGCGGAACAACGCTGTCCTTTCTCCACGACTACGTGCGCCGGGCAGGTGCGTTGTTTTGTGGCGCGCGTGTGTGTTTGTGTGATGTGTGTGCGTGTGTGTGTGTGCGTGTGGGTGTGTGGGTGGGTGTGTGCGTGTGGGTGCGTGGGTGTGTGTTTGTGTGATGTGCGCGTGCGCGTGCGCGTACACGCGTTCGTGCCTGTTCAGCAGGATTGCTGGTGCTTTGTTGAGGCGATGAAGGGTGTGGTCATGTAAACAGGACGTTGATCGTATTTGATGGTTCACACACACACGCATCGTTACAGTGCACAACAAGTACCTGTCGACGGCAGAAGCGCGGCGCGCTGCGCACGTGCGTTGTGAGTCCTTCTTCAAAGTGCGGCTCCTGCTGGAACGAAAGTCCGTTGACTGCCGCCGCCCCCACACCGTCGCGCTCATCCGCAAGCACACATGTCAGGAGCTCGTGCACCACCAGCTGCAGGCCAACCACATCGAGGTGATGCTTGCCAATGGTGGTGGTTGATGGTGGTGGCGGTGGCGGGAGACGTGTTTGACATCCACGTCTTGATTGCGATAACCATGTATTGCAACACACACACACACACACATTCACGCACACACACACACACACACACACACATTCACCTTGCGTCAGGCTGCGAGTGAGACGGTGACGGATCTGCTGTACATTGCCGCGTGCTTCCACCACGGGCTGCTGTCGTCAGTGCTGCCCGATTTGATCCAGACCCTCGAAGCCCTCACACCATCAACACCAACACGCCCGCAAACAAGCAGTGCAGGCAGCACACGCGCGGCCACTGAGGATAGTGACGATGCAGCGCAGGGGACGGGCGGCGGCCGTGTGTCGGACCGACTTCGCATATTCCAACAACACGACCAGCAATCACAACGACAACGACAGCAACGACAACAGCAGCATGGGCGTGCTGGTGTTGGTGCTGGTAGTGGTGGTGCTGGACACACAACTGCAGGCTGTGCTGATGGCGGCAGCGTGGTGGACAGGACAGGCCCCGCGTATGCACGCACAGCTCTGATGCTGCGTTTTGTCCGCACACACGCGCACGTGATCGAGCAACGTCTGATGGGGGTGTTGCAGGCTGCGCTCACCATGCCAGACACAAGCTTCATCTTCCAGCAGGTACGCCCGAGCAGGGCGGGCACTGGAATGTGGCAAGCTTACTGCGGTGTGGTTGCTGTGGCGTGAGCGTAACGGCATGTGTGTGCGTGTCTGTATGTGCACGTGGCCGCTAAAGCTTGCTCGCTCATATGGTGGCCGTTCCACCTCGCTGCGCAATCCATTCACGTGCATACATGCATGCATGCATGCGTGCGTCATGGTCATGCCAGGTAACGGACTTGCTCAAAGCGAGCACACCCTCTCCATCATCATCATCATCCTCGGCCCTCACGGCCCACACGCCAGCAGCTGCGCGCGCAGCGAAACAGGGCACCACCACCTCTATCACGACGATGACGCCCACCGCCACGACCACAAGCAGGCGCGGTGTCGCTGTCATCAGCAGCGATGTGGGGGAGGAGGGTGCTGTCACACCCTTTATGGAGTGGATGAACAAGCCCACGGCCGAGAACCCTTGCAGCTTCACCATGACGCTGCCGGAGTTTGAGGCTGTTGGTTGCGCGTGTGTCAACAGCGCTGGCGATTGTGTCGCCGTTGGCACAGACAACGCTCTCGGTATTCGAGTTTGTGTGTGTGTGTGTGTGTGTGTGTGTGTGTGTGTGTGTGTGTGTGTGTGTGTTTGTGTGTGTGCTCGTATGCGTGCGTTCGAGTTTGTGTGTGTCTGTGATGAAGAGTGCACCGTAGGGGTTTATGTCATGTTGCATTTTATGACAGGATGGGAGCATGCATTCCATTTTAACCATCTTCTACCCCCTCCACCTCACACCTCCGTACATCTGCGTACATATGCACCTCTGTTGCCAGTTGCGGTGTTTGAGGTGCGCACGTGTGGGAGCGTGGTTGCTGTGCTACGGGGTCACGACAGCACCGTCCTGAACGAGGGCGAGTGGAACCAGAGCTTCAAGGGCGCAGTCAAGTGCGTTGCCTTCAGCCACGACGACGCCGCTCTCATCTCAGCGTCTGTGGACGGCGCTGTGGTGGTGTGGGATACAACCACGTACTCGCTGCGCTTTCGCTTGGACGGGCACGCCCAGTATGTCCGTTCAATGTGCATCACATCACGCGATGTTCTCTACACGGCCAGCGAGGATGCGTGCGTGATTCGGTGGGACATTAACACGGGCGAGAAGCTTGGGCAGGTGCAGGCGCACAGCAGCGAGGTGGTGGATCTTGGATGGATGCGAGAGACAAAGGGCGCAATTCTCTCCATGACAATGGTTGGCGATGGTGATGTGATTGTCACCTTCAGCGCAGACACGGAAGTTAAGGGGTTCACACCCGATCTCAAGGTCCGTCTGCCTCTTGCATGTCGGTTGTATGTGTGCGCGCGCGTGTGCGTGTGTGTGTGTGTGTGTGTGTGTGTGCGTGCGTGCGTGTGTGTGTGTGTGTGTGTGTGTGTGTGTGTGTGTGTGTGTGTGTGTGTGTGTGCGTGTGTGTGTGGGGGGGGGGAAATGGGTGTTGGCAATTGAATGTTTCGCGAATGCACGTGTGTAAGTGTGCAAGTGTGCGTATTTGAGCGCGTGCGACTTGCCGCTTGACCACTTATTGCAACGATGCCCATCGATTTACTGCCATGATCACTGCACAGGAGCTGTTCTGCGTTTCATCAAAGCACATTCCTTCCCTCACAAAGGGTGCAACCATCACTGCCTCCCCAACGCAACGCGTCCTGGCTTTTGGTCAGTCGTGTGTACTCGTGTGTGCATGCGTGCATGCGTGTTTGTGTTTGTGTGTGTGTGTGTGTGTGCGTGTGCATACACACGTGTGTGCTTTGCATTCGCAGACCTCGGAGTCTCAACAGCCATCCTTTCTCTCATGTCTACCGCACTCACACTCCCATGCACTGACGCATTCGCCTTCTCACACCAATTAATCCTTCCAAACCAACACCAACACCAACACCAACACCAACCCACCACCACCACCACCACCCACTGCACCAAGGGGACCACCGCGGTGCTGCTGGTGTGATTGAGCTGGACACCCGTGGTCATGTGTCCAGGATTGCGCTCCTCCAACAGCACGGCGGGCACGTTACGCACGTCACATTCAGCGACGACGGCAGGTGTGTGTGTGTGTGTGTGTGTGTGTGTGTGTGTGTGTGTGTGTGTGTGTGTGTGTGTGTGTGTGTGTGTGTGTGTGTACGTACGTACGTACGTACGGTACGGTACGTACATATTACATGTTAGTGTGATGTGTGTGTGTGTGCGTGTGCATACACACGTGTGTGCTTGCATTCGCAGACCTCGGAAGTCTCAACAGCCATCCTTTCTCTCATGTCTACCGCACTCACACTCCCATGCACTGACGCATTCGCCTTCTCACACCAATTAATCCTTCCAAACCAACACCAACACCAACACCAACACCAACCCACCACCACCACCACCACCCACTGCACCAAGGGGACCACCGCGGTGCTGCTGGTGTGATTGAGCTGGACACCCGTGGTCATGTGTCCAGGATTGCGCTCCTCCAACAGCACGGCGGGCACGTTACGCACGTCACATTCAGCGACGACGGCAGGTGTGTGTGTGTGTGTGTGTGTGTGTGTGTGTGTGTGTGTGTGTGTGTGTGTGTGTGTGTGTGTGTGTGTGTGTGTGTGTACATCATGAGGACGTCATGTGCAAGTGCATTCTTCCGCCAGAGCATTTCTGTGTCCCCCACAAGTGTTACGAGGCCGCGCTCTCTGATGTTGCTGCTTGCGTTGGTTGTTTCTTCAGATTCTTGCTCACATCGTCGCAGGACAAGTCCTTACGCGTGTTTGCGGTGTCGGACTGCCTTGCTGCCGCACAGCCGTTTGACCCACAGGTATGGTTGTGTCACGCGTATCTTTGGTTGTTTCAATCGACGCAGGCCATAGCTGAATTCACACGACTGTGGTTTGGCATGGCGCTTAGTGATCGCTTTGCACACCTGTTCACCCACTACTTGCATACACTCGTGCACACACACACACACCAGTCATTCACATGACTCATCGCCCACCATTCTCGCGCGCACACACACACGCACGCACACACACACACACATACACACACACACACACACATTCACAATCGCACTCAGGCTGAGTTCAAGGGCAAGCCGTGCACGGAATGCGTGCAGGCAACAGGCCACACCTCCTGGGTACTGCGAGGCGCATTTATCGAAGGGACACACCAGTTTGTGTCTGCGGGTTTGGATGGCGCGCTGCGACTGTGGAAATTTCAAGTGGACAAACGCTCCAACCGCCCCACTACAGTTAAATGCGTTTCAGTCGTGGACGCACACGCGACGGCCATTGACACGCTCGTGTACAATTCAGCAATGGGGATGGTGATCACGGGCAGTGCTGACCGCTCCTGTCGCTCGTGGGATCTCGACAACTTGGCAGCAGCAACAACCACCGTCCAACACAAGTTCAAGGTGAGCAGAGCGGCAAACAGGTGAAAGAAGAAAGGCGCAAAGAAAGCGGGGGGGGGGAGTTGGAGGACTCTTTGGTGAGAGCTGTTTCGTCACACACACACACACACACACACACACACACACACACACACACACACACACACACACACACACACACACACACACACACACTACGGTCGCCGCTGCAGGTGACGGACATTGCGATGAGCGACGATGGCTCGCGTGTTGCGACGTCGTCCGATGATCGAACTGTTCATCTGTGGGATGCAGCAAACGCCACATGCACCAGCACATCCAGACACGCGCCCGCTGTCAACTTCAGGGGCATCGCATTCGCCGGTGAGGGTGTGTGTGTGTGTGTGTGTGTGTGTGTGTGTGTGCATAGGTGTGTGCATGTACACAAATGTATGTGCACATGTGTGCATGCATACGTGTGTGTGTTGTTGCTCGTTTTGTTTCAACGACATGGGTACTGCTGCCTTCCATAACCACTCATCACCCACACAACATGCTCAATGCACACAACACCATCGCCACCACACCCCAGGTGCACACGACGACGCGATTGTGACGGGCACTTCGCACGGCGACCAGTGCTACGTCTGGCCAAATTCAAAGCTTGACGCTGATCCGTGGGTTGCATGTCGTGTTGCGCCGTGTGCGTATGCGTGTGATTGTGTGATTGTGTGTGTGTGTGTACGTGTGTGTGTGTGCTCGTGTGCATGCGTGTGCATATGTAAGTGTGTTGTGTTCATTGCAACACATCCGATCCGTTTCTGCTGTCACGGAGCTCTGCCTATTGTCATGTTTCGCTGTCATCCGCAACTGAAATTGTCTCAAACTGCCATCAACAACCACAATCGTCACAGCTGCCAACAGCTCACAACCGCCACCGCCCCACCACCCACAAACCACCACCACTTCCACGAACCGCCAGATTGCGACTTCAGAGCGGTCCCCATTCCGGGGCGCAGGTGCTGTGCACACATCTCAGCAGCGACGAGTCTGCTGTTGCCCTCGGGTACATGACAGCAAGGTCAGTGCACACACGTTGCATTTGGCGTGGAACCGTGTTGCGATGCGGCCGAGGTCGTGGTGGTCGTAGGTTGTAGCTGAGGGCGGGATCAATAGCACACACGCGCACTTGTGATCTCATGCACGGTGTTCGGAGACTACTTTTCATAGCTGTCAACTCACTCACTCCCTCACTCCCTCACTCACTCACTCCCTCACTCACTCACTCACTCACTCCCTCACTCCCTCACTCCCTCACTCACGCACTCCCTCACTCACACACCCGCGCACGCACGCACGCACGCACGCACTCACCCACTCGTGGCCACACGTTGCCGCGCCAACACACGACCTGTGGTGCTGTTGCTGTTGCTGTTCAGCTTCAACCGAAAGTATAGCTGTGTCGTTATCATGCGCGTGCACGACGGCGAACGCGAAGCCATTCTCGAGGTGCCGCTATTCTGTGTGAAGACGCGTTGTGTGTGTATGTGTGTGTTTAAACGTGTATGTGTGTGTAGATGTGTGTGTGTGTGTGGTGTGTGGTGTGTGTGTGTGTGTAGACGCGTTTGTGTGCGTATATGTGTATGTGTGTGTGTGTGTGTGTAGGACTGCACATACTCCCGCGTGTGCTTACAAAGCATTTGAACACCAACATCCAGTGCCCTGGCCATCTCATCGTTTCTCGCGAATGTTTTACACCCATCATGAATACGTCTGAGACAGGGGTTCACGGACAGCGTTTCATTTGTTGCGTGGGCAGCGCGCGACAGAGTGGTGAGTCAACTTGGCAATTTGTGTCATTCCCTGACCGGTGTGGGCATACGCCCTTCTTGTTCAGTGCAAGTTTGCTATGTGCACACGTTTTCGCTTTGACGCGAACTCATGCACACAAACAAACGTGCATGTACACATTCCATTGTACAACGTCTGTTCAGATTGTGTCCGCCGCGGAGGACGGGTGTGTGCGTGTGCACCGTCGATCGGGGGAACTGATTGCCGAGCACACGCGCGGAAGCGGAGACAAAGATCGGAGCATCATGGAGGCAGTCATTGTATCACCATCACCATCATCACCACCACCACCACCATCATCATCTTCATCATTGAAGTCATCCAGGTAGTGCGGCTGAGTGCATCAAGCCGTGTGCTCTTGCCTTTCGCCCTCATGGCGATGCTTCTCGCACACATAGACAAACACACACACACACAACCATACAAACACACAAACACACAAACACACGCATGCACACACATGCACACACATGCACACACATGCACACACATGCACACACGCCTACACACAAACACACACATCTCACACATCTGCTCGCATGTACACGTGTACACCCTTTGTGGCGCCATCATCACCAAACACCAAACACAACAGCAGTGCCGGTGACACTTCGCTGCAGCTGCTGTTGTGTCGGGTGAGGAGTGTGGAATTGATTTCCCTTCACATTTCCCCGGACCCAACATCCGTTTACTTCAGCCAGGAGTGGACGCGCTGCTGTGAGTTGGAGAGAGCGTGTGTTTCTGTGTGCGTGTTCTTGTGCATGTTCTTGTGCATGTGTGTTGTGTGTGTGCGCGTGCGTGTTCTTGTGCATGTGTACGTGTTTGTGTTTGTGTGATGGCGTGCACGCGTTTGGCATTTCTGTATCGAATTTCCCCACATCCTCCCCACTCGCGACTCATCACACTCTTCCTTCCTCCTCGTCTCTTTTCCCTGCATTTCCAGTCGGCGACGAGCGAGTGGCGTGTGCGACGGCAATCCCAAAATGTGGTGTGCTTGCATGCACACTCGAGGGCGGACACCTCCAGTTCCTCAGCCTCAAGACGGGTATTGTATGCGACGATGGTTTTGTGTGTGTGTGTGTGTACGTGCGATAGTTTTGTGTGTGCGTGTGTGTGTGTGACATCGGCGCTCTACACGATTACTTACGGACACACACACACACACACACACACACACACACACACACACACACACACACACACACACACACACACACACACACACACACACACACGCAACCACACCTCAACATGAACAGGGGCGTTGCTTGCATGCATCGGACACGCTTCGCCGCTGCTGGCGTGTGCGTTTGACACGAACAAGGATCGCCTCGCCGTTTCCGACGATCAGGGCCGGCTGTTTATGTTCTCCATCAGTGGCAATGGCAAGGGCCCTCATGACGCCGGTGATGGTGAGAGTGAGGGACAACAGGTCGCAGAGGGCGAGCCGTTGCCTGCAAGCAAAACAGCAACATCGCCCCCAATCACAACGCTCGCGGACATGTTCGCGGACACGAGCGCACCGGCAGGACGTGTGCAGCTTCCAACGAGGAGCGACCATACACCACGCAGCGACGACACTAGCAATAACGACAACGCCAACACCGATGACAACACCAGCGGTGGTGGCGGTGGTTGTGGCGGGTTCATGTCTCTCCAAGCGGAGTATTCGATGTGCGTTGCCAGTGCGTGGTTGCAGTCGCTCTGCTTCTGTGCAGACGGCTCACAGCTGGCTGTTGGCTCCAACGGACATGTGTCCGAGAAGAAACGCGAGAACAAGCTGTCGTGCGCGTTGGTGGTGGACGTCCAGTCCAGATGCGTTTCATTTCGCATCGGCTCGCCGGACCTGGACGAGCTGGAGAGGAGCGTGGGCGGGTATCTGGTGGGATTGCGGGAACGAAACGCTGGTGGCTCCTCGTCACGGTCTGCATTGGCTGGACAGGCCTTGACATATGTGGACGGCCATGGCACAACGCGCCCGTTCCCGCCGTGCAACATCACATGGACAGACGTCGGCTACACCATCGCCTGCCTTCAGGTACTGCACGTTTGTTTGTTTGTTTGTTTGTTTGTTTGTTTGCTTGCTTGCTTGTTTGTTTGTTTGTTTGTTTGTTTGTTTGTTTGTTTGTTTGTTTGTTTGTTTGTTTGTTTGTTTGTTTGTTTGTTTGTTTGTTTGTTTGTTGTTTGTTGGTTTGTTTGTTTGTTTGTGTGTGTTTGTGTGTGTGTTTTTGTGTGCGCGTTTGTTTGTTTGTGTGTGTTTGTGTGTTTGTTTGTGTGTTTGTTTGTATGTTTTTTTGTGCGTGTGCGTGTGTGCGCATTTGTTTGTTTGAGTTATTTGTGTATTGCTGCACTTGAACCAGCTTTGGTGTCGTGCACCTCGAATCACCATGGCTTCTGCCTTCCTTCCATCGGCGTTCCTTTCCTACTGCGTTCAGTTCTTCTGCGTGTCGCTCCCGTTCACGTCTTCTGGAAACCGCCACATGCTGCTCGCGGGCAAAGGATCAACAGCCATCCTCATCGACACAACCAAGCACAAGGTGGCACCGTGCTGATGATGTGTCTGTGTGAATGAGTGTTGTGTGTGTTGAGGGGGGGGGGGGGTGAGTGTTGTGTGAGTGCGTGTGTTGTACGTACGATTGATTCCATTGGTTGCGACAGTGTATGTACCTGTGTACCCATGGCTGACACGAACACACTCACAAGCACACACACAAACACACACACACACACACAAAACTTCACGCAATCGCTCTTCTCATATCCTCTGTGACCCACGACTGTGCTCAGATTGTGCGCAAGTTTGAAGGGCAAACGCAGGGAACGCGGTAAGAGCACAACGAAACAACAGCACATGGTGCTTCATGGCATGGGTCACAGCCGTCACCTTGGCTACGGCTATCTTACCCCTCTTTCCCGGCGTCATTGTGTGCGCTTTTGGCGTTTCACTCCCTCATGTGCACCGCCGAAGACTCGTCAACATCACCCATTCACATTCCACAACCACCACCCACACCTATTCCACCACCACCACCACCACCATGGCTGCCAGGTTCATCTCCCGCTCGTTCGACGGGCGGGCCGTGTACACGTGTGGCGGCCACGGCACCATTGAGAAGTGGTCGCTCGACGCAACTCGCATATGGACAGCCGGTAGACACGCACAGGTCATCACAAACCCAGGTGTGCACACGTGCGTGTGCGTGTGTGTGTGTGTGCATGTGCGCGTGCATGTGTGTGCATGTGTGCGTGCATGTGTGTGCATGTGCATGTGCATGTGCATGTGCGTGCACATGTGTGTGTGTGCACATGTGCGTGTGAACGCGAGTACATCCACGCTACCACCCCGCCTTGCTCATCGTCACTCATCCCCCGCCCCAAACATGCCCCCATATTACCACCTTCGTCAACGGGCATGGCGTGTAGGTGTTGAGTCGCCGAGCGGACGCGCGGTGGCGACACCGTCGGCGGACGGATCGTGCATGCTCTGGTGCACACGCACGGGCGCACTCGTGGCAGCATGCCTCATGCCATTGAAGGATGACAGGCAGCACGCAGGGCAACAACGGCAACAGCAGCAACACGCAGGGCAGCAGCAGCGTGGCATGGCTGCAGAGGAGGAATCACGGTCCGAAAATCCGCTGGCACGTGTCGACCACGTGCTCGGGTGTTGCTGGCTGCCGTACGGGGATTACATCGTGTGCGCAACAAAGAGCGGCCGTGTTGGGCTGTGCCGCGTGGGCAGCGTGCTTCAAGACCATGGCACTGGCCTTCGTCATCGTGTTGGTGGCGGTGGTGGCGGTTACAGCCGAAGCAGCAGCAGCGTGAGTCTTGGTGGTGCGTCGTCGACGGGTAAGACACAGTCGGCAGCAACACCAGGAGGCATGCCAGCCATCCCCGAGACGGTATCCACAGCAGCACTGGACCAAGCAACGGGTGCATGGGGTACAAACAAGTCAACATCACCAAGCTCAGCACCAGCACCAGCATCGTCATTATCATCGTCACGATCCAAATCACCGCCTTCTCGCGGGGGGCGGGGCAAGCGACGACACAGGGCCGTGGTGCTGTCGTTCCAGACGCTCGCCGAACAGCACACGGAGCAGGTGGCGCAGATTTGCACTGCTGCCGGTGGCGGTGGTGGTTGTTGTTGTTGTTGTGTTGTGATGGTTGCTGTTGTGACTGGTGTTGTTGCTGCTGGTGTTGTTGTTGTGTTGTGACTGCGGTTGGTTGTGGTAATGTGCTGGTGTGGTAACTGACGACATACCACCACAATGCATTCTCAACATCAACTCATCTCCCACCTCACCTCCACGACCATTGCCTGCCACATCACACCCCTTCAGGTGAATGCGCTGTGCGTTTCGCCGGATCTAACACTCGTGACAGCGAGCAGCGACTGCACCTGTCGTGTCTGGCACCTCACATACACGCACGACGACGCCGACGACGACAGCGACAGCAGGGGCAGTCCGGGCGATGGTGGCGTTGGTGGCGGTGGTGGCGGTGGTGGTTATGTTGTAGTTGCCCGTGCTGGTGTCGTGTATCGACAGCACACACGAGACGTCTTGGACGTCATATTCGATGCAAGGTGTGTGCGTGTATGTGCGTGCGTGCGTGCGTGCGTGCGTGCGTGCGTGCGTGTGTGTGTGTGTGCGTGTGTGTGTGCGTGTGTGTGTTTGTACGTGCGCAAGTGCGCAAGTGCTGACGTCTCCCCATGCATCCCCTCGTGTGGAACATTACTCCCTGCTCGTGCACCACAAACGCGTAATGTAATGTAATGTAACACACCATTTCAACACGGCCGTGTTCTGCCTTGGTGCTTTCGTCAGGTTCAACACGATCCTGTCTGGTGGATGGGACCACTGCATCAAGATCTGGCGACGTGACGGCACAACACTCAACAGCATTGCCGTCCACGGCAACACAATCAGGTTGGGGGTGGGGGCGGAAAGAGCGGGGTTGATGCATCTGTGCACATTTGCATGTGTGCGCATTTGCGTGTGTGTGTGTGTAAGACAACGCACGCATTTGACACCCTTGTTTGCACACATGTACGCCACTCAATCACACACACACACACACACACACACACACACACACACACACACACACACACACACACACACACACACACACACACACACACACACACACACACACACAACCGCACGTATCTCGCTGCAGGTGCATTGTGCCGACTGCTGCTGGGGGTTTCGTTGCCGGTGACCGGCAGGGGCACGTCATGTTCTTCAAGGTAATATGGATGGATGGATGGATGGATGGATGGATGGATGGCTGGATGGATGGAGCTGACGAGCTTTCACAGTCTTCGCTCTCACACACACACACATGGACACACAGGCACAACCAAATGCACACACATACATGCACAGACACAGCAGCTTACGCTAACATACAGTGTCTGTCATTCATTGTCCCACATGTGACACAGCGTCGCGATGATGACGATGATCACGAAGAGATGGACGCACGCGAGTTTGCCAAGAGCCGCGCCCTGGCACGATGGTGCTCGTTCAGATGCTGGCAGCACTCCCTCATTCTTCACCACGCATGATACCCAATGACTCACTGAGTTTGCATTGACAAGAAGTTGTGTAAATGTAGCCACCTGTGACTTTTGTTCCTCTCCGCCACAAATACACGCACGGCATCACAATGACGATCAATCTGTTTCTGTGTCATTCATTCCACTTGCTTGAATAAAGCAGGATGCCATCATGGTCCTCACATTAATGTTCGGTTTGATCATTGTATTGAGAGGCAACAACGAACCAAAGGAGAAGGGTTGCGAGGCAGGACAAGCCGGGGAAACTCCCCAAACGCCGTTGCGGCGTGTCATTACGCAGAGGCAAATCGATACCACGGTAAGCCAACGCCATTACACACAGGGAGAGGGAGGGAGAGAGGTTCCCATGCACACGAGCGCACAAAGACACCGCCAGCGTCAAGTGCTCAGGAACACGAGCATGGATAAAAGACGTGTGAGCACAATTTGAGCCCGCGGAGGCGACAACCCGTGGCACAGACCAAGAGAGACAGCAAGGGCCAAGTGGGTAATTAAGAACAAGGGAGGGGAGGGAGGATGATTCAAGGTGTCACAGATCAAAATGCAACCAGCGTTGGTGATGACAAAGCAACCTCATGACGACAAGCCAAGCAAGGTGTCAGAGAACGACATCGAGCGAGCGAGCCATGTTGAGAAGGTGAGACGCTTAAGAGCGCTCGCCACGGATGCGGCGGGCCAGCTGGATGTCCTTGGGCATGATGGTGACGCGCTTTGCGTGGATGGCGCAGAGGTTGGTGTCCTCAAAGAGGTTGACGAGGTAAGCCTCGGCGGCCTCCTGCAGGGCAGAGACGGCG
>NW_004754902.1:411182-413682 GCF_000188695.1 Salpingoeca rosetta | reverse complement strand
ACGCGTGGAGGAAAAGGTACAGGCGATATGGGATGCGCTTACGGACGCGGAGCACAAGCGCATGTATGGCAACGCAGCCGCCATCATGGCAGCAGAAGCAGAGGCAGCGGTAGCGGTTACACACACCGGCACAGACACGCCGGCACAAGCACCAACATCGCACCAGCAAAATCAGCAGCAGCAGCAGCAGCAGCAAGGCGCCTTCGATCGGAGGGCAGAGCAGCCTGCAGCCATGAGCAGTTATGGCAACACTGGCAGTGATGGCGATGAAGATGATGGTGTTGGCGTTGGCGGGGATGGCCGTGGTGGTGGTGGTGGTGGTGATGAGGATGGAGGTGTGGGTGATCGCAGACAGCTAGCGTCGTTTGGTCCCAGTCGCAGCAGCGGCGATACCATCATGCTGGGTGTGCCTGACGATGAGGAGGAGGACCAGGATCGCTACAACGGCCAAGGTGGTGATTGGATTCCATTCACAGATAATGGCCAGTGGCACCGGCAACAGCAGCATGGAAGGGGCGTTAATGAGGCATCATATCTTGCGCCGACGCCTGCGGGGTTTGGCCACGGCGACCCCAGCTATGCGGAGATCCCCACGCTCAGCGAAACGCAGCTCGAGCACGTGCCTGTGAGTGCAGTTGTGTTGTGATCTGGACTTGTTTATTGCACTGTGTTTGTTGTACACAGCATTCACAGCATCGCTGGTGCACACACTCACCCACGCACACTTGGCTCACACTCGCACACTTGGCACACACACTCGCACACTTGGCACACACACACACACACACACACACACACTCGCACACTTGGCTCACACACTCGCACACTTGGCACACACACACAAACACACACACACACACACACACACAAACACACACACACACACACACACACACACACACACACACACACACACACACACACACACACACACTCGCTCATTCAACCACCGCATGTGCAGCCTGCCACGCCCAGCGTGAGTCGGGGTGCACTGCAGCAAGCGAGCGTCGTCGCTGCGCCAAGCACGGATAGAAACGGAACAACCAACACCAGCAGAGTTGCCAACACTGGCAGCACTGGGAGGCGCAGTGGCAGACGACGGGAAGACGTGAGAGGGCGTGGAAGTGCACGTGGGAGTGGCAGATCGAGACCGCACAGTAAGGGCGAGGGCCCCGATGCAAGCTCCCGAGCATGCACCATCATGTGACAGTGTGCGTGCATGCGTGTGAATGAATGGGTCTGTGTGTATGTTGTGTGCGTGAACGTGAGTGAGTGTCTGCTTGCTTGGCGGCTTCTGTTCTCGATTGTGTGTTACTTTATGACATGACATGTGATGTTCATTAGGATGCTGTGTATTTGAAGTTGAGTTGCAGTGTGCATTCGGGAGCACACAATTATGTTGCAATTAAGACATAGAGAAATCAATATGCATTGAGGAGGCTCGAGAAGAAGGGAAGAGACATAGCAACAGACTCGGGCGCGCGTGCACACACACACACACACACACACACACACACACACACAAACACACGCACGCATACACGCACGCATACACACAGACACACAGACAAACACACACACAAAAAGTCATTCGCTTTCGCACGCCAAGCAAGCCAACAAAATAGGCACAGGCGGCGCTGAGTACAGCTCAGTAATCAGGACTTGAAATGGGAGAGAGCCACCCGGGATTGGCGAGACAAGCACTGTTTCCGTTGGTGTTCACGATCGTGCTCCAGATGCAACTTTGCTCTTATGCGCCAGAGTTTCGACAGAAGGTATCACAGGGGCGTGAGCGCGTGTGCGCTGATGACATGGTGCAGTGCGATGCAAGCGAGCAAAGTGGACAACAGTGACATACCACGCGCGCAGACTCCTCGCGAAGGTACTTGACGACGCCTGCGAGTGCTTCTGGGTTGACGCCATTGTTGCACAGCTTCACGCACAACAATAAGCTCTGGAAGACGCACGAGAAGAGTCAAGGTGAGAGTGCGTGACTGAGCGCGGGTGCATGTGTGCGTGTGGATGTGTGAATTTTTGTGTGTGAATGTGTGAATGTGTGATGTGTGTGTGCGTGTGGGTATTGGGTATTGGGTGTCGGTTGTGTTTGTGTTGCACTGAGCGTGATCACAGCATGTGATTGGAACGCACCTCCCTGTCCAACCCTGTGTTCAAGATCTGCGACACTTCAAACAAAGCTTCAAGTGGGGTGTGCAGTGCATGTGTGAGATGGTTCAATGAACGCATGGTATTGTGGTGGCCATGACAACGCTGTTGCTGGACAGAGCGGAAGAGACAGAGAGAGACAGAGAGAGACAGAGAGAGAGAGACAGACAGAGAGCCAGACAGAGACAGAGACAGGTCTTCACGCGCACACACACACACACGCATCCACACACACACACACACACACACACACACACACACACACACACACACACACACACACACACACACACACACACACACACACACACACACACACACACACACACACACACAC
>NW_004754902.1:408082-410272 GCF_000188695.1 Salpingoeca rosetta | reverse complement strand
TTGTGTGGTTTTTTGTGTTTTTGGGAGTTTTAAAACCAGGGCCGTTTTTCGTGGTGTTCCCCACCCCTGGTTGCCCAGCGCACAAACTGGGCTCTTCGACACTTGCCCCCCACGGGGGGTGTGGGGGGGGGTTGTTTTAAAAAGGGGGGGGGGGACGTTTAGGAATGGGGGGGGAAGGGGATAAAGTTGCTTGCCCCCGGGGCCCAGGTGTTTTTTTTTTGCAAGGGGGCAAACGGGAAAAAAATTTTTTTGTGTTTAAAATTGGGGGGGGGGGGAGGGTGAGATCCCCCCAATGAATGGGGGGATGAAACGTTTAAAAGAAATTGGGCTGGGCACACCCAAGGCACACAAGTCAACATTGCTTCCCCGACCACCCCTTTCTTGGCCCGGGGCAAACACACACACACACACACACACACACACACACACACACATACACACACACACGCACACGTATAACCACATTGTACTCAGTACCTCGATGAGGGTCTCGATGTGGCGGACATATGCAGAGTTGATGGGTGCATCGCCGGCCGCGTGCTCCCACTCAAATGCCAGCACAAGCAGTACGTCCTGACGTTTGGGACAGGGTTGGGGGGGGGGGGGTTCGTGTGTTTGTGTATGCAGGTGTGGCGTTGTGTGAGTGCTGACACGTGTGTGTTTCAGCTGAGGTGAAAGCATACATCTTGCAGAGTAACACGTACACACACGCAAACACGCACACAAACACACACACACACACTCTCTCTCTCTCTCACACACACACACACAAACACACACAAACACACACACACAAACACACACACACAAACACACACACACACACACACAAACACACACACACACACACACACACACACAAACACGCTCTCTCTCCCCCTCTTCCCCTCTCTCCCTCTCCTCTGTGTATCTCAACATCAACAAAGGTGTGCGCGTGCGGACGTACGAGGGATGTGCAAGCCCTGAGGTCGGCCCACTGTCCGTGGTTTGCCTCAATCTGGTACGTGGCGAGGAACCCAGCGCCCTCCTCATCAAGCTGGTCCGGGCGGTGCGTGAACAGCCTTGATGGTGATGATGGTGGTTGCGGTGAGAGGAGGTGAGGAGATGTGGGACAGGGGCTCATGGTGATGGCAGGGTTATGTTCGCACGCACACACACATACACATACACAGAACACACACACACATACACGCACACAGAACACACACCCTTGGCATTCACTCACGTGTCAACAGATGTCTCAGCGCCCCAGTCCACGTTCGACAGGGCCTTGCCAATCTCATACACCACGCGCGGTACAAAGCGCAGCGTCTGCGTCGGGACATTCACGCGTGGAAGAAGGAAAGCGGGATGTCATTCACAGAGATGAGGGGAGGATCGGAAACAGCCAACACAGGCACACAGACACACAAACACACAGACACACAGACACACATATACACACACACGCACATTTACACGCACACGCACACGCACACGCACACGCACACACGTGACAGCTGCCACGTGTGCACACCGTCATCATAACGACCGCACTGTGTACGCCACGCATATCAATAAATAACAAAGCAATGGCATGTCAGCGGCAGCCATCAAACAGCACCCAAGCACCCCCCCCCCCCCCCCCACACACACACACCTGTGGTTCTGTCTGCAGGAGCAGAAGGCGCTGATTGCGGAGTTGTGTGAGAATGGGAATGCCGGTGGAGGGCGTGACGCGCGCAACACCCGTGCCTGCAGGCAACCAGCATGCGCGTGCGGGTACATCAGTGAAGGACGTGTGTATGTGTGTGTGTTTGTGTGTTTGTGTGCGCGGGAGAAAGAGATGATGCCGAGCGTAGACGCAATCACCACAAGGCAGGCCGAGTAAATTGCGACTCATGCACCCGTTTGCACCTGCATGTGTGTGTGTGTGTGTGTGTGTGTGTGTGTGTGTGTGTGTGTGTGTGTGTGTGTGTGTGTGTGAACGTACGATCGCGAGCGTCTGGGAAAACGCGCCGCTTCGCCAGCGTCTCGGCGGCAAAATTCTTCACAAACTCAACCTGGATTGTGAAGGGGTGTGTATGTGTGTGTTCACGTGAGCAAGCGTGCGTGCGTGCGTGTGCGTGTGTGCGTGTGCGTGTGTGTGCGTGTATGTGCGTGTATGTGTGTACGTGTGTAATGCGTGTGTGTGTGTGTGTGTGTGTGTGC
>NW_004754902.1:404560-405416 GCF_000188695.1 Salpingoeca rosetta | reverse complement strand
GCGCCCCCTACCCCCGCCATCAACAGCTGCGTGATCACAGCTATACGCAGCTCCACTCCTTCCGCCCTTGGCTCTACACACTCCCACCTTCATCGCTAGTCACTCTCACTCACACTCACACCAGTCACAACAAGAACAAAAAAAACAGACAGACCTCACACACTCTCTCTCTCTCTCTCTCTCTCACACACACACACACACACACACACACACACACACACACACACACACACACACACACACACACACACACACACACACACACACGCACGCACACACGCACACAAAAAAGAGCACACACACGAGTAGATCCACCCACGTGTGGCGGTGTGGTTGGTAAGAGTTACCTCGTGTCAACTTCACCTTGCACCATGCAACATACTCGCTCGCTCGCACACGCGTATGCATGATGAATGTGATGCGCGCACTGCATTCAACGACTCACGAGATCGCTCCACTCGTCAATGACCTCCGGCGGCCCGCGCAGGAAGAACACCCGCGACTGAAACGGCGAGTTGATGCCTGCAGGCAAACGCGAGCCGTGGTAGATATGCGTTTGGCGTATGTGTGTGTATTTGTGTGTGTGTGTGTCGGTGTGGGTGAGTACTTGACAGGGAGGTGGGGAGAGAGGGGCAGAAAGAGAGAGTGTGCGCGCGTGTGTACCTGTGTGTCTGTGTGTGTGTGTAGGTGTGGGTGGGTGTTTGTTTGTTTCTTGGTGTATGTGTGAGGAGAAAAGTTGGAAACAAACTTGTGCACGTGTAAGACGCTGATTGGCAGCAGCATTGTAACGTACGGAGTTGTTTGAATTCTGATGTGTCAAACTCGCGCACTTCGGACGATCCTTCCGACAGGATAA
>NW_004754902.1:400144-402312 GCF_000188695.1 Salpingoeca rosetta | reverse complement strand
GTGTGTGTGTGTGTGTGTGTGTGTGTGTGTGTGTGTGTGTGTGTGTGTGTGTGTGTGTGTGTGTGTGTGTGTGTGTGTGTGTGTGTGTGTGTGTGTGTGTGTGTGTGTGTCACAAACACGCCACAATGCCACTGAACCACTGGCCGATGCATCACAGGAAAATCCAAACATGCACAGGCACAGGAGGCATCCAAGCTATTCACTCGAACAGCAGCACATGCCAAGTGTCACCGACCTAAACTCTCCCAACTTTCTCAGCGATCCTTCCTTGTAGACGGTCACCCGCCTATCAGACAACGGGCGCTGCATGATGGCGGTGGAGTGTGATGAATTGAGGCGGAGGCGACGTGCACAGCAAGTTGAAGTTGGTTGGTAGCTGCAACAAGTTGTTGTTTTTTTTTTTTGTTGTTGTTGTGTGGTTTGTTGTTGTGTTGTTTGTTGTTGTTTGGCCCCGCCTCGCTGGCTGGCTGAGGACTCGAAGTATGGACAATTACCCAAAGATTTCCACTTAATTTCGTAACTTACTGCACTTTGTGGTGTCGTGTGCGTTTGCTGACTCACCGACCGATCGTATCGTTGGTTGGATATGGCGAGCGTCCTGAAGAGTGTGGTGGACTGCTGCGAGCAGGCGGAAGCGTACCTCCGCGCTGGCGAGCCTCAGGTTGGCCGTTGCTGTTTCTTGTTGTAGCTCATGTTTGCTGTTCTTGTCGTCAACCTATGCATCGCAATATTGTGTGGTGAGCATAGCAGACTTTGCTGTCGCTCACTTCACATGAACAACAACCTGTTTTGTCTTTGGTCGTTGGCAGAAAGCAGTGCTGTTCGTGCAGCGTGGTGAAGCGGAGCTGGCCAAGGTCAAGGCGCAAGGCACAGAAAGCGCTCAACGCGCCTCTGAACTGGAGCGATCCCTGGCTGACTTGAGGGCCCGATGTTGCCCGCCCGCCAGCCGCGCAGTCGTATATCCAACGGACAACCTGGTGGTTCCTGGCACGCAGTCGTTTCTCGTGTCTGCAGAAGGTACCCTTTGTGTATGTGCGCATGTATGTTTCTGTGTCTGTATGTGTGTATGTATGTGTCTGTGTCTGCTTCTGTGTGTTTGTGTGCTTCTGTGTGTCGGTGGGTGCTTAAATGTGCATTTACATGGCTATGCGTGCTCGTGTTTGGCATATTATTGTCTTTCCCCCATTCATCCCCTTCTCCCCCCCCCCCCCACACACACAAAGGTGAGTTCCAGCGGGAGCTCAGCAGCAGCGCTGATTTGAGGATACACCGCACTGAGGCGGGCGTGTTTGTCGCTTCGTGTGGGACATGGACATCAGTTCTGGCGGAAGACATCCCCGTGCTCAAGGCTGGCCCGCGTTTCTACATCTTCACCAACATCACGTGTGTGTGTGTGTGCGTGTGCGCGCGCGCGCGCGTGTGTGTGTGTGTGTGTGTGTGTGTGTGTGCGTTTTGTGTGCTTGTGTGTGTATGTACCAGGAGTCATGCGTGTTCAAGACTGCGTGTGTGGGAGAAGTTGAGTGACAAGAGCTGACTGTTCCCCTTCTCCACTGCCGTCCTCTGCTCAACAACAGCGGCGATGAGAGCATCCCACCGGACTCCTGCATTGGCGTGATGCTGCACAAGGTCACCACTTTGGTCTTTGAAGAGCAATTGCCACGGGCGCACGTTGTGCATGTTGTCGAAAGGGCGGTTCTATGCTGTTGGATTCACACACACAAACATGCACACAAACATGCACGCACACACACACACACACGCACACGCACACACACACGCACACACACACTGCCTCGCGTGCACAGGCGGATGCTGGGCTGATTGCTGCGTTTGAGCACATGCTGGAGGACACGACCAACTTCTGCCGTCTCCACATTGATGAAGAAGAGCAGATCACAGGTGTGTGTGTGTTGTGCGTTATGGGTGATGCATGTTGCCTCCTGGCACTACTTGTAAGATGTGTAGCGCATGTCCCGTTTTCGCCACCACCGCCACCACGTCGACTGCCATCACCATAGTCACCACCACGATGACCGCCGCCGTCATCATCATCATCATCATCATCATCATCATCATCATCATCATCATCATCATCATCATCATCATCATCATCATCATCATCATCATCATCATCATCATCATCATCATCATCATCATCATCATCATCA
>NW_004754902.1:397129-399627 GCF_000188695.1 Salpingoeca rosetta | reverse complement strand
TCATCATCATCATCATCATCATCATCATCATCATCATCATCATCTCATCATCATCATCATCATCATCATCGTCATCATCATCATCATCATCATCATCATCATCATCATCATCATCATCATCATCATCACCACCACCACCACCATCATCACCGCCGGCACCCCTGCCACCAACTCGCTTGCTATCGCACTTCACTGCCCACCAGAGATTGAGAGCACGCGGCCACTGGTTGAGACGGACACGAGCGCGTCGCTAGCACCGGGTGCATCCTCGTCGTGGGATGCCGTCGTTGCGCGCGGTATTGAGCGCGGTGCCCTCTCCATGGCGCAGGCATTTGAGACCACAGCCACCATCGGCGGTCGCGTCATGCGCAGGTGCGCCGTGAATGCGTCTGTATGTGTGTGCTTATGTTGTTTCATTCGCCCTCCCATATCTGCCACTCCTTAACGAAACACCCTACCTTACGTGCACGTGTGTGTCAAACCATGCGTGCGTGTGCGTGTGTTTTCAGTGCTGGGGAGGCGCTGCGTTCGCGTTTGGTGCCGGCAGAGGAGGACATTGAAGTCAGTGACCGGTGAGCACTGCAGTGACCATCACACCATGCGACTCGCTCGCTCTCTTGACACAATGTGAATGTGCATGTGTGCGAATGTGTGAATGTCAATGTGTGTGAATGTGTGAATGTGTGAATGTGTGTGTGTGTGTGAATGTGAATGTGTGTGACTGAAAGCAGTCCTCTAGACACCACCTTTGTTGCTCACATCTCCAGCCCCGTCTTCATGTCCTGCCCTGCTGGTCACATCACCTGGTTTTGCTCAGCACCAAACGCGTCGTTCACGGTTTTGGCGTCGCAGCACACGCCACATACCAGGTGACAATGCCAACACTTGTGCGCGCGCGTATGTGTGCGTGTGTGTGTGTGTGTGTGTGTGTGTGACTCCATACTCATCGTTTCGTTCATTCATTCATCCATTCTCACACACCTTGCCACACCCATCACACGCTGTCACACCCATCGTACGCTGTCACACCTTTTTCCCAATGCAGGGCGTGTCATATGTCGTGTCGAACGTGGTTGATCTTGCAGAGCGCGCCGTGCACCGCGTTGCACCCGTCATCTCCTCCTATCTTCGCAACGACGAACACAACTCGCAAGCTAAACAGAAGGTCTGGTGCCATGCGCATGTATGTGTGCATGTGTCTGTGTCTGTGCATGTGCATGTGCATGTGCATGTGTCTGTGTCTGTGTCTGTGTCTGTGTGTGGATGTGTCTGTGTCTGTGTGGATGTGTTATTTTGCGTTTGGCAGTCGCTTGGCCTTCCGTCCCATATCGCATGCTTTGCACACCCATCGCGCCCTTGCACTGCCCTCACACTCCCTTGCACTGCCGTCCGCCACAACTGGAAACACCATTCGTTATCGTCACCACCGCCAGTGGGTGCACGTGATCAAGGCTGGTGGTATGGGCGTAATCACCGTTCTCGAAAGCATGGAGCGCGCCGTCGAGGTGGAAACACGTGTGCACATGCTGTGTTGCGTTGTGTCTGTGTATGTGTGGAGTGCTCTGTTTCCCCGCCACCTTTATCAACACCAGCATCGCGTGCTCACCTGTACCACCTCATTGACACCAGACCCTCGCCAATACGCTCTCGGAAGAAACACGCGAGACAGTCAGGTAGGGTGTACGCGCGCGCAAGTTTGTACGTTCTTGCTCTCTTCGAGTTGGATTTACTCACTCCTGCTTCACACTCATCTTTGTGGCTCACAACTTACTTGCCTTGAACTACCACCACAACCACAATCGCCAGGCACAAATATGGGCAGGAAGCACACGATGTTGCACGGACTAGCTTCAACGTATGCTCAACACACACACACACACACACACACACACACACTGTTGCGCATGCCTGTTTGTTTGTGCTTTCTTCCCCCCTGCCCCCGCGCCAGTGCCCGCGCATGCACGCACTGATCCGTTCTTCCTGGACATACATACATACATATACACACACACACACTGCCCACTGTGCTTGCCGCTGGCGGGTACAGGCTGTGGGCAATATGGCGCAAGCGTATCGCATGACAGGACGACTCAGATACAAGTGAGTACAGGAAGGAGGTTGTGTGCGTGTGTGTGTGTGATTGTGCGAGTGTGTGTGTGTGTGTGTGTGTGTGTGTGTGTGTGTGTGTGTGTGTGTGTGTGTGTGTGTGTGTGTGTGTGTGTGTGTGTGTGTGTGTGTGTGTGCGTGCGTCTGTGTGTGACTTTGATCTCGCGTGTATGATCGTTCACACCTGCTAGGACATATCCCACCACTGCAAAGGGAGGGACTTCAATAGCCTCGACTGAGTGTCAAGCGATAAAGTTAGTGGACAGATAGAATGCAGCCAAACGAAAGGTAATGTGAGACTGCACACGCACATATGCCAGCATTGCGAAAGACAAGCACCAGGGTATCAGCAGCGTTGGGTGATGTAGGTGAAGAAAATGCGTCGACACAAC
>NW_004754902.1:361908-396982 GCF_000188695.1 Salpingoeca rosetta | reverse complement strand
GTAGTGTGTGTGTGTGTGTGTGTGTGTGTGTGTGTGTGTGTGTGTGTGTGTGTGTGTGTGTGTGTGACAGACAGGCGGACAGACAGACAGACAGAGAGTAGAACGTGCCCGGTTTCATCATCTGCTCAATAATGTCCCCCCTCCCCCACTGCACCACCACCCCCTCCCTGCAATCAGACGAGGAAGGGCGGACTGTTGTGGACGACATCAACCAGTCGCCAGTCATCGAGGAAGTGCACAGCGACGACGACGACGACGACGATAATGGTGATGCTGATGCTGACGATACTGATGGTGATTATGGTCGTGGTGACAACGATAGTGGTGGTGTTGTGAAGGCAGAGGACAAGCAAAGCGCAGAATGATCGCACTTGCCACAGACAGGGTGGGTTTGCTGTCATGTGCATCAGCCCCTCTCTCCCTTCTTCGTTGCGGTTTCCCTCCCTCCCTCGCTTCCCTCTCTGTTTTCATGTTAGACAGCGGTGTATGGGATGTGTTACATCGCAATGTCACCATGGGAATTGCTGTCCTTGTTTCCACCCCTCCCCGAATACTTTGAACATATGTGACCATGACGGTTGTGGCTGCGGCTGTGGTTGGAGTTGTTGTACAGAAGTGGTTACAGTAATAGTAGTTGTGGTGGCGGTTGTCGTTGTAGTTGTTGCAGTTGGAACAAACGAAGAATGAGCACCCAACAGGACAGCGGAATGCTTCGCAACACAAACAAACAAGCGGGAATATGGGATTACAAGCGTGTGGGGCACAGTGACGCTGAAGGTGACGACACACACACAGACATGTGGATGACACGAAGCAACAGACTACACAGCAACATACAAACACGCGTATCACTCTCGAGAGCGCGTGCGCGTGCGTGTGGGCGGAATCAGGGAGGGCAATGACACTGGGCGGGGAAGAACGTGGTAAATGTGGTGTTGTGTTGTGTCGTGTGGAGGAAGGGCCGGTGGGGGGGGGAGCGTAAGGAGGGGCCCTTACTCCTGCTGGGACCACACCTTGGTCTGTTGTTCAATGCGCAACACACCAGCAGATGTGAGCACTTCATGTTGCGAGCAGGGCGAAGGTGCACGCACGCACATCTATCGTCATCATCATCATCATCATCATCATCATCATCATCATCATCATCATCATCAGCAGCAGCAGCAGCAGCAGCAGCAGCAGCAGCAGCAGCAACAGGGGTGTCATCAACAAGCACAGTGACAGCAGCAGCAGCAGCAGTGGTGGTGATCATGTGTTGACGTACGCGGCAGTGCTCGAGGGCGCCGCATTCAATAGCCGTGTCCTCGCTCTGGCACCCTGATGATTGTGACAGTGATGGCCGTGATGGTGAGGATGATGGCAGTGGAAACGCGCAGGAGTGAGTCGCGGTGCACACACACACACACACACACACACACACACACATTCACACACACACACACACACACACACACACACACACACACACACACACACACACACACACACACACACACACACACACACACACACAGGGGTGCGTACAGTAGCTTGGGCCGAATGTGCAGCGCTTTGCGCCAAGGAGGTCACCGTTGACTTTCATCGCAACGCTGGAAGATTGAAAAGGGGGAAGGATGCACGTGATGTGGTGAGATGGGATGGGATGGTTGGGTGGTGACATGGTTGGTGAGCACAAAGTGTTTCAAGAATTACTGCACGCACACATTCACAGACAGACGCGTACACACACACACACACACACACACACACACACACACACACACACACACACACACACACACACACACACACACACACACACACACACACACACACACACACACACACACACACAATCCCCGACCACGTTCGTGTGCACGTGTAACCCGCCCTCCACTCCCCCCCCCCCCCCAACTCCGTGTCCACTCACGAGCAGACGTGAATGTCCTTGCAGACGGCGTTTGGGTCCAGCTTTTCGTCGAGCCAGTTGATGACATCGGGGGCCCAGTCGTCGACAAGGTCCACGCAGATGTTCTTCAGCGCACCAAGCCCGCTGCACACCTGCGCACAGTACCGCAGACATGAGATGGGGTCGTTCATTGGGGTTACCACGTGTGATGAGCTGGAGATGGTGAAAACAAGCAATTTGTACATGTGTGTGTATGTGTGTAGTTGTCTGCCGTACACCAACAACACCACACGACGACACGTTCACTACATGACGACATGTGCACACTGTGACAAATATCGCATCACACAAACACATTCATATTCACACAAACGCATTCACGTCCAGTGCCACGTACGGAGGTGATAGCCTGGACAATGTCCTTCTCGGTCTGGGGATCACTCAGGGCCTGCTGCAGCGCAGAGATGACCGTCTGTCCGTATCACAACAGCAATGGTGGGATGTGGAATGAGGTGTGGAGTGGTGGTGGTATTGTGTGAGGATACAGTAATGTGGTTGATGGCTCAGCTTTCCTACGTGAGAGCAGCGTTTGCACACACACACACACATCCATGCAGACGCGTACGCGCGCACACACACACACACATACACACACACACACATACACACACAATACCTTGCAGATGTCGCAGGTGCTGCCGAGCTTGGCCTCAACAAACCGCTGGGCAGACGCCTGCACGGCGACCTTCCTGTGTACCACGAACCACAGCATGATGTGCATGCATGAGAACACCTCGCGGACACAATGGTACGTTGCAGCCATCCATGCACAATCTACACGAACATCGACGCCTTCTCCCCTTCCCTTCCTTCCATCGTCCCTTCCTATCCCTTCCCTTCCCTTCCCTTCCTTCCCTTTTCATTCCTTTGCCCTCGCTCGGATTCGCACGTCTCAACCACTGCAGTTGTCACCACACGCACAGGGCATCGGAGGTGGAGCAGCCGAGCTTGAGGATGTTGTCGCAAATCTCGTTGGAGCTGAGCTCAGAGGCAATCCAATCAACGAGCTGCTGGCCATACTGGTCCACAAAGGACTTGCACGCGTCGCGGTCCGAGGAAGGCACGAGGTGGCACACGTCCTCGATGTAGCCCACAATCTTGGACACGGTCGCAGGCGACGTCAGGTACTGGTCGAGCTCCTACAGCCCGTGTGTGTTTGTTTGCGAGTATGTGTGTGTGTGTGAGGGTGAGAGAGTGTGTGTATGGTATGCTTGCGAGTTTGCGTGTGTGTGAATGATGTGCTTGCGAGGTTGCATTCCAAGGTGCGGCGTTCCACACTTCTCTCCGCACCTTGACGAGGAACTGGCAGATGAGGCACTCGGTGCCGCTTCCCTCCACGGGGACGGGGGCGGCTGGGGCAGCTGCCAAGAAGGAAGAAATGAAAACACGGTCAGCGACAACGTCAGCTCGCGGACAAATGACACAGTTTGTCATGGTTTGTCATGGTTTGTGGTGGTCGCAAGCTATCATTGCACACATACATCACACGTAAGTACACCACACCATCCAAGCGTACTCACACACACACACACACACACACACACACACACACACACACACACACACACACACACACACACACACACACACACACACACACACACACAACCCCCACAGCTCACCAGAGGTGCCTGCCACGCAGGCAAGGGCGAGCACGAACACAGCAGCGAGCACACGCATGGTCGTGGTTGTTGTTGTTTTGGTTGTTGTTGAGGTCGGAAAGAAGGGCAAAATAAGTCATTTGTGCACAATTCTCTGATTCGATGCTGAATGGAGAATTTTAGCAATACTGCTTTCACTTTTCGCCATTGCCTGGGTTTTCCTGTGCCAAGAACTGCAACGCGGACGAACAAGACAAACAGAAGACAGAGCACCACCAACCAGCCAGCGTCACCACGCCGCCGCGATGAGTGATCCACGCGCGGTGCTGTCGAGCGACGAGGAGGATGAGGTGCCAGAGACGCAGGCTCCCATGAGCAACGGGTCGAAGAACAAGAAGGCAGGAGAAGGAGGTGGCAGCCTCTTGGCAGATTACCGCGACGATGACTATGGCGATGACGAGGACGAGGATGAGGACGCGGACATGGACGAGGACGATGAGGACGAAGACGACTATGACGACGACGAGGATGACTACGCCTCGGCCAAGCGCCGCAAGGTGTGTGGGTGTGGGTATGTTTGTAGTTGGGTGAGGGTGGAGCAACGGAAGTTGTCGCTGGCTGCTGCTTTATTGCTTATTGGCTGCTGCTTTGCTGCTTATTGGCTGCTGCGTGTTCTTGCTTTCTGACTGTCACTTGCTGCGCATGCGTCATGGCGCTCATCGTGTGTGTTTCCTCATGCAGAACACTGGCGGCCGGCGCCCACGCAAGCGCAAGAAGGCGAGCGGCCGTGACTTTATCGACGAAGCTGGTGTGTGTCTGCAAGCGTGTGTGTGTGTGTGTGTGTGTGTGTGTGTGTGTGTGTGTGTGTGTGTGTGTGTGTGTGTGCGTGCGTGCGTCTCTGTGTGCGTCTCTGTGTGCGTCTCTGTGTCTGCAAGTATTCCATGTGAGCAGCGTCTAAGAATCGGACATGCCGTGGCTGCGTTCAACATGCATTCACTCGTACACTGCTTTCTTCCAACCGCATGCGACTCTGCAGAGGTTGGCGACGAAGAAGAAGAAGTGGATGATGATGAGGCTGAGCTGCACATGCCGGAAACGGCATACGACCGCATGGCCGAGAAACACTGGGCCACCACGCAGCAGAAGCGCCAACAGCGCGGCGGTACGCTGTGTGTGTGTGTGATTGCAGTGTGTCGCGTTACCGCATAAGCTGCGAGCTGGCATTCACTTGGCTTGCGTGGAATTCACTGTGGCATGTGGTGCACTGTGGCTGCGCAGATGTCCTGGCGGAAATGGAGAAGCGATACAGAGAACAGGCGCAGAGGTAATGCTACTATCGTCCACGAACACTGCACCCGCCACCACGCTCGCATCCACCAACCACTGGATTTTTTCGAGTCGCCAACAACGCGCACTTGCCTGTGCTCTCGCACACACACACACACACACACACACACACACACACACACACACACACACACACACACACACACACACACACACACACACACACGCACGCACACACACACACATTCACACACACACACACACATTAACATGCGCTCACGTGCACATGCCGCCACGCCTGCGCCGCGCCAGGTACGAGGAGGCGTCTGCCGTGTCGCAGGGGGCGGGCGCCGCCATGGCCGAGGACCTCGACGACTTTATCGAGCGCGACGAAGAGTCAGTGGATCACACGCACGCACATGATGGCCATTGCATACGCGTCTGTGCCAGCGTAGCTGTGTGCATGCTTGTGTGTGTGTGTGTGTGTGTGTGTGTGTGTGTGTGTGTGTGTGTGTGTGTGTGTGTGTGTGCGTTCGAGTGAACATGTTGAGGTGCTCACGCACTATCTGAAGCGTTCGTGATCTCAAGAATGTCAACAATATACGCCGTGAACCCCCCCCCCGCCCATACCCTCGCTCATCACAACCGCTGCTGCTGCTGCTCGTGCTTGTGCTCGTGCTTGATGTGTTCAGGCCTGGCGCAATGATGGGCGAGGAGGAGGCCGGCATCTCCCTTGCAGAGCCCGAGATTCAGCCTACAAAGGAGTGCGTTTGCGTCTGCTAGGCACCCACATGTGTCTTTTGTTGTCTGGTTGCGTGTTGGGGTGGTTGAGCGATTGGTGGCGGTTGCCCCTTGCATGCAGGCATGTGGTTGCCTGCTGTCTCTAGTGAGGGCTTTGGACTTGTTTTGGTTCACCGCCCACCTTCTTACGCCATCACTCACACCCAATCACACACAATCACGCACGATCACGCACAATCACACACAACACACACACACCCAATCACACACAATCACGCACAATCACACACAATCACACACACGCTCACACTCACACCCAATCACACACACGCACGCACACGCACGCAATGTCAACGCCACGCCTGGGGGGGGGCATGGGAATGTGCAGTGACCCGATTGTGTGGGCGGTGCGGTGCAAACCCGGCGGTGAGCAGGAAGCGGCGATCAAGCTGATGCGCAAGGCAATGCAGGCCGCCATGAAGGGCGAACCCCTCGCTATCAAGAGCGTCATCGGATACAGGCAGCAGCGGGTACGCACGCGTTGGGCGGGGGGGGGGTGCAGGTAGTGGTGGTGTGATTGCTGTTGCTGTTGTTGTCGGCGGCAACGGTGATGGTGGTGATGATGGCTTGCATGCTGATCGAGAGAAACAGTGAGTGAGACTGACAAGCCAGCACAGAGAGAGAGAGGGGGGGGGAGTCAAGAGAGAGCGGGCACAACTGGGTGCAGTTAGGTTTTTGTTCACCGTTTACATGTGATGGCGCCTGTGCTGCTCGTCTCACTCCTCGTGTCCACCTTCATTTCCAACATGTACTGCAGGTTGTTGGTGGGCGGTCGTACATCTACGTGGAGGCGTACAGCAGAGAACACGTCAAGCACGTGCGTGCTCCTGCAGTCGCCACTGCTGTCGATGTTGTGCTGGTGTTGTGTGGAGGGGGGGGGAGGAGATGCACCGCTTCTTAAAGCGCTGCTTTGGGTTCACAGCAAAAACAACACACACGCACACGCACGCACATGCATGCATGTTGACATGCACACATGCATGTTGGCATGCACACTTGCATGTTGACACACACACCCATATACACTCAAACACACGCGTGCCTTGGTAAATCTTTTTGTCTTGCCTGCAGGCAATTGCTGGCATTGAGGAGCTTGTGTATGGGCAGTGGACGCAGGAGCTGGTGGAGATGGAGGCACGCCCCGCCCTCCTGCGCGTCAAGAAGAGGAAAATCAACGGTGTGTATGTGTGTGTGTGTGCGTGTGTGTGTGCGTGTGTGTGTGCGTGTGTGCGTGTGCGTGCGTGTGTGTGTGCGTACGTGCACATTGTGACTTCTGGAAATGATTGGTGTTGCTCATCTTCGTGCAACTCTGGCGTGCTCACCAAATCCAAACGCGTGCAGTGAAACCGAACCAGTGGGTGCGGATTAAGCGCGGCATCTACGCCAACGACCTCGCAAAGGTATCTTGCACTGCGCACACCCATTTACACACACAAGAACACACACATGCATGCATGCACACACACAGGAACACACACACACACACAGGAACACACACACACACAGGAACACACATGCACGCATGCACACACAATGTCATTCATGCACGCATGCACCACGACACATGCACACGTACTTCCGCTCACGCACCTCTGCCAATCACCCCTGCCCATATGTGTGTGAAGGTTGTGCGGGTGAATGCGACGGTTGACCCGCCGCGCGTTGAGGTGCACCTCGTCCCGCGCATCGACCTCACCCCGCAGCGCCGCAAGAAGTGAGCAACCTGTCATCCACTTGGCCCGTTTTCCGTATTTGTGTGTTGTGTGTGTGCCTGTGTCTGAGTGTGTAATGCTGCTGTGCTGCGTGCTGGCCGTTGCTGACCTGAGCAACACCATGATCACCACCGCCATACCACCACGATGCTTTGCAGGAATGCGCGCAAGTTCCGCCCGCCCCAGCGCCTCTTCAACCGCGATGAGATTGACCAGGCCATCCCAGACGCGGTGCCCACCCCTTGCACATGACACGCACGTGCACACACACACACACGCGCATTGGCATGTTGTGACTTGGACCACCCGGACGCAGTGGACGCACTCTTCCACGCGCAGAGAAACCTGTGCCTGAGAACTCACCCCATCTGTCCATCTGCCGTGTATCTGTGTGTGTGTGTGTGTGTGTGTGTTCTCATAGGAGGTGATGTGGGACAGCTTGCGTGACGAGTACCGGTTTGAGAACAACGCGTACACGGAGTCTGGATTCCTCATCAAGCGCATCCCCATTTCGGGCGTGCTCACCTCGGCTATCAAGGTGCGCGGCCTGCCACACATGCACTTGTTTGTGCACGTGCACTTTGCACGTATCAGCACTGCCATCGACGGAGTTTGTGGTTGAGGTGGCTGATCGTGTCTCGTTGGTGGTGTGATGTGCCCCTGACTCCGGGCATCCAGACCTTTTCACCACCACCATTCTCGCCATTCTTACCATGCACCACCACCACCATTCTCGCCATTCTTACCACCCTCTCACCGTCTCTCGCTGCAGCCGACGCTTGAAGAGCTGTCGATGTTTGAGATGACGGAGGATGCGCACGTGGAGATGGAGCTGCCTGACGAGCCCTCGCTCCAGCCCGCATTCGCTGTTGGCGATCGCGTCGAGGTCGTCGGCGGTGACCTCAAGAACCTCACAGGTACGCGCACATGCTCGCGTGCTTGCGCCCACGCACACGCAATGGCAATCGCACGGTGGAGGGGAATGGTGCACAACATGCGCACATGATTACGGAAATGAAGAGAGACTGTGCACAACGTGCGCACATGAATACGCATATGAAGAGGGGCGATGAGCAAGTGCGCCCCTCTCCTGTCTTGACTGCATGCCCCTCCCTACCATGCACCCACGATGCACCATCCACCACCATCCACCACAGGTGAGATTCTGTCCATCAACGCGAGTTCGCAGCAGGTGGAAATCCGGCCCGACAGCGACGAGCTCAAGAAGACGGTCAGTGCACCGGCACTGGAACGCTTTGTTTGTTTGGTCACTTGCTTTGGTTGGCTTGGCTGCTTTCTTCGTTGTTTGTTTGCTTGTTCAGCTGGTTGGTTGTGTGTTACAGAAGGGTGAGGAGGGGCACGCGGTGTTGCATCATTGGCAGCGGTTGTGGTTTAGAGCGCGTGTTGTGGGCGTCGTTGTGACGGCTTGATGCCTCTGCTGCTTTCTTGTCGCCTCTCAACTCAGCTCTACGCATCGATTCCTCCTCGCCATCAACTCATCTGCTCATCGCCACAAACCGCCACCACCAACAACCAACACCAACAACAACACCATTGCGTGCGTCCGCTGCAATCAGGGCATTACGCGGATCCCGTTGCCCATCTCGGAGGTGCGCAAGGCGTTCCACATGGGCGACCAGGTCAAGGTCAACCACGGCAGATACAAGGGCGAGACCGGCCTTGGTACGCACCCGCATCGTGACGGTGGTGGTGGTGGTGGTTTGTTTGTTCGTTTGTGTGTGTGTGTGTGTGTGTCTGTGTGTCTGTGTGTCTGTGTGTCTGTGTGTCTGTGTGTCTGTGTGTGCGTAAGTTGTTATCTGCTTACCTTCTGCCGCCCTGCCCCGCCTCTTTTGAAAACAGTTCTTCGTGTGACGGATGACTTCGTCAGCGTGCTCTCCGATCTCTCCCTCAAGGTCAAGACACACAACCTTGCACGCACGTGCACATGCGTGCGTGCAATCATCATAATTACTGCATCTACTCTTCCATCTCATCTTACCCTAGCGTCTCCTCTCTTCACGTGTGTGTGTGTGTGCAGGAGATTCGCGTGCTTGCAAGCGATCTTGAGATGACGACGACGGTGGCGTCTGGCCGCGACGTGCTCGGTGCGTTCATGCTGGTGATGGTGGTGGTAGTGGTGCTGATGGCAGTGGTGCTGGTGGTGACGTATGGCGCTCGCTTGCGTTGCCATTATGATGCGCCTGTGCCGTCTTCAGGTTGATGCAGTCATGGGAACATGATATGAGTGCTCACACTCACTCGTGCCTACTGCATCCACGTCTTCACACATACACACACATGCGTGTTCACTGCAACAGGGCAATTCCGGCTGCACGATCTGGTGCAGTTCAACAACGCCAACGTCGTCGGCTGCATCATCCGCATCGAGAACGAACAGCTCAAGGTGTGTGTGTGTGTGTGTGTGTGTGTGTGTGTGTGTGTGTGTTCCACGCACTCGCTTGCGCGCAGCAATCATCATCATCATCATCATCACCATCGTCGTCGTCATCATCATCATCATCATCATCATCATCATCATCACCATCACCACAACACCCCTTCCCTTTCCGCTTTCCTCAGATCCTTGACCAGCGCGGGCAGGAGCGTGATGTGCGCCCGCAAGAGGTGCGGCCGCGCCAGCGCCGCGGATCACCACAGGCGCTCGACAAGCACCAGAACGTCATTGGCACGGGCCTCAGCGTCAAGGCCGTCGACGGGCCAAACAAGGTGCAGCCGTGGCGGTGGCGGTGGTGATGGTGGCAGTAGTGGAGGTGCGGAGGAGGAGGAGGAGGAGGAGGAGGAGGAGGAGGAGGAGGAGGAGGAGGAGGAGGAGGAGGAGGGGGACAGGTGGTGGTTGCATGGGGGTGATGACAACCGCTCAGCGATTGAAGAGGCAGTAGTGGTGTTGGTTTTGGTGGCGTCTGAGCGTGGCAGTGGGGATGACATCACGCCACACCACACACGAGATGCGTTAAGTTTCTAACAGGCTGCTTTGAGTCCCCTCGCTCACCTTGACCACACCCCACTCATTTTCAGGGCCGTGAGGGGAAAGTGCTGCACATCCACCGACGGTTTGTGTTTGTGCGGCAGCCGTCCATCCTTGATCGCGGCGGCATCTTCGTCGCAAATGCAAACCACCTTCAGGTACGCACTCCACATGCACGCACGCGCGTGGACGCGCGTGGACGGGGAGAGAAGCGGGGGTGAGAGCCGGAGACAGACAGAGAGGGAAGAGGGAGGGCATACGCACGAGGGCATAGGCACGAAGGCACATTACACGCGAGCGTCCCCATTCAATCTGTCACACACACACACGCACACACACGCGCGCGCACACACACACACACACACACACACACACACACACACACACACACACACTATGCAACTCACCCTGACATAATTTCACCGTCCCTTCCCCTTCCCCTTTTCGCCATTCCAGGTTGTTGGCGCGTCGACCCGCCCCGCTGCAAACATGACGGGTGCAGAGTCGCCGCGTGCCGTGCTCAGCCGGTCGACGGGCGGCGCTGCCCCTCGCGGTGGCGGCGGTCGTGGTCGCGGGGGCCGTCCGCGCAGGGACCCGCTCTTCCACAAGCTCGTCATCGTCACCAGCGGGCCGCACAAGGGTGAGCTGTTGTGATGGTGTGGCAAGCAGTAGTCGTGGGGGTGACAGTGGTTGTGGGTGATAGTGGATGGTTGTTGGACTTGTCTCTGTCTGTGTTGGTCGCTCGCGTGCATTGTTTGTTCATCTGCGGTTGTGATGGCGGCCATGCAAGCAATTTGTTGTCGACTCATTCTTTCAATGTGCTGTGTCCTTCGTTTGTTGTTGGCGGTGTGCCTGCAGGCAAGCAGGGCATTGTGAAGGATGCGACACCAACAAATGCGCGAATCGAGCTGCAGAGCCTTTGCCGGACAATCACCGTCGATCGGCAAGCCATCAAGGTGCGCACACATGCACCACACACGTGCATTACAGTTGATGTTGATTGACGAGCTGTGCCTGTGGCTTACCACCGCGAAGCCCCAGCTGCCAATCGCAGTCATTCAATACGAGAATCACCGCCATTCCTAGTCATCATCCTCATCCCCTTTTTGTCATCCCTCATCCTCTTCATCGTCATTGTTGATGGCTGTCGGTGTTCAGGAGGCTTCCACGCTCAACCGCGCCACCACCTCCCTCTCAACCCCGTTTGGCGGACCTCAGGTACACTGTACCAAGGGCGTGAACTGTGTGTGTGTGCGCGCGCGCGTGCGCGCGTGTGTGTGTGTGTGTGTGTGTGTGTGTGTGTGGGTGGATGTGGGTGTGGGTGTGGGTGTGGGTGTGCGTATGTGTGTGGGTGTGTGTATGTGTGTGGGTGTGGTTTTGGGTGTGGTTTTGGGTGTGGGTGTGGGTGTGGGTGGGGGGAGGTGTTGTGAGCGTGTTGTGGGTGTTGTGGGTGTCTGTGTCTGTGTGTCTGCCTGTGTCATGTGTGTGGCCGTGTCAGTGTTTGTGGCTGTGCGTGTCTTTGCTGCTTGTTTGCACCCCCTCTCCCCAAGCCAGGCACCCATGGCCACTCACATGCACCCATGGCCACTCACACGCACCCGTCGCCCAACGGTGACTCGTCCAACACTAGATGGGCGGTGTTCAGCACGGTGCACAGACGCCGCTGTACGGCGCACAGACACCGAGCTATGGCGGATCCCGCACGCCACACTACACGGGATCAGAGACGCCGCGCCTTGGCGGTCAGTTGCAGCCCCCTCCGATCGCACATGCTGTGGCGCGTGTGTCTGTCTGTCTGTGTCTGTCTGTCTGTGTCTGTCTGTCTGTTTGTCTGCCCACCTACTTGCCTGTGTCTGTGTCTGTCTGTCTGTCTGTCTGCCCACCTACTTGCCTGTGTCTGTGTCTGTCTGTTTGTGTGTGTCTGTGTATATCTGTGTGACTTGTGCTTCGCTGTTGGGGCTTCCAACTGCAACAATGGCAAACTGCATCCAACCGCTCGCTCACGAGCCCATGTGCGCTCGCCACTCCCCGCTTCACCACCATATGCCACTTGACATGACGACAGCGGAGACGCCTGGCAGCCGCACACCCGGGTACGACTACAACGACTCTGCGTGGAACCCCAACGTGCCCAACACCCCTGCCCCGGACACACCCGCCGGGAGAAGGTATTCGACGCGTGGTATTGCCCTGTCGTGATGTGATGTGTTGCGCTGGTGTCATGCTGTGGTGTGGAGTGTGTGCTGTGACATCACGTGTTCGGTGATGTCTGCTTCCTCGAACATCCATGCCATGCAAGCCTTCACACAATGAAACACGCTCACGTTCGTGTTCGGGTATCGTTTTTCGTTGGTAGCCCTGCCTTCCAGCAGACGGCCGAGTGGGACGTGTCCGATGTCACCAGCGAACCGGTGGGGCAGCCCTCGCGTGTATCTGTCTGCATCTGTGTGTGTGTGTTGCGTGTGTGTGTGTGTGTGTGTTGCGTGTGTGTGTGCGTGTTTCTGTCTGTCTGTCTGGTTCTGTCTGGTTCTGTTTTGTGCATGTTTGTGTCTTTGTCTTTTCATCTGCGTACATGCTTGATGCCGACATCAACCTATGATCCACTGCTATCGGCGTGATCTTCACGCCCCTTAACGTGACATGCTATTGTGTTGCTTCTCACCGCCGCCACCGCCACCGTCACCACCACTCCCTAGGCGAGCGTGCGTGCGGAGACACCCCACGCTGGGCCTGCCACCCCTGGGCAGCCGAACACCCCGGGAGACAGGAGCTACAACGCAGGTCTCCCACTCTCTGCCTTTTGTGTCTGTCTGTCTGTGTGTGTATCTGTGTGTCTGTCTGTCTGGCTGGGTGTAACAAGAGCCCGTTGTTACCGTCTCCTTTTATGTGTGTGTGTGTTTGCCTCTCACATTTTCTTGCTTGCGTACGTCCTGGGTTTGGTGCAGCCTTCACCCCGGCATGGGAGTCAGGATACAGTGGATCCACGCCAACCGCAGGAACGCCAGGTCGGCACACACAGTCACGCCCATGCCAGCGAATGCACACACTTTGCACAACACACGCACGCACTCACGCACACAAAACACATACACAACACAAGACAACACATACACATACACAACACACACACACGCACACCCTAATGATCCCTCTCCCGCCTCTTCAATGTGCACTCATCAGGCTTTGGTGCGCCAGCAACACCTGGCACGGGCTCCACCCCTGGCATGCCACCCGCCACCCCCGGCACACACATGCCTGCAACGCCCGGGGAGGCAGTCGGCACGAGCGGTGCTGGCGGTGCGCCGTGGCTCGTGCCAACCGTCTCCGTCCGCGTCGTCTCGTCCGGGCAGCAGGTACCGCGCTTCGTGATGATGATGATGATGATGATCATGGCCATGATGATGATGAGGACCACAATTGTGGTGGTTGTGGATGTGCACATGCGCGCTTGCTTGGCAGGGCACACGTTTTGTTGTTTTGCTCGGTTTTTTTTTTTTCCTGGTTCGGTACTTGTGACTGTGATGTCTTCTTTCCCCTCGAGCAATGAATGACTCAGTTTCGTGTGCATTCCCACGACCACCCCTACTTGTCGCTCACCGCCTCCACCATGACCACCATCATTGCTGTGCACACCGCTGCTTCCACGCATGAGCAGGGCACGATTTCAAATGTTGACGGCGGCAGCGTCTCTGTTGCGCTGGATGATGGCAGCGCCACCACCGCCCCCGCCGAGGACCTTACGCCCATCGACCCCGTCAAGAACGACCGGGTAAGCTCGCACACACGCGCACACTCGGATGTGGGGATGCGGGGAGGAGGAGGAAGGGGGCACGATTGTGTGTGTGTGTGTGTGTGTGTGTGTGTTTGTGTGTGTGTGTGTGTTGTCTCTTTCTCTCTCTCTCTGTGCCTCTGTGCGCGTGTGTATGTCTCTGTGTGCCTCTGTGTGTGTGTGTGTGTGTGTGTGTGTCTGTCTGTGTCTGTGTGCCTCTGTGTCTGTGTCTGTACGTTGACATGAACGTGCCCATATGCAACGCTTCTTCGTGTGCACGTGGCTGTCTTTCGATGAAGAGTTGGCGTTCTCACGCTACACCCCACTCCGCTCATCCACTTAACCCCCACTCCACTCATGCAATGAATCCCCGTACCCGTTTCCTTCCCCCCCCCCCCACACACATTCTGGCGTCGCACGTGTGTGCAGGTGTATGTGATGGAAGGCGACCAGCAGGGCATGCGTGGCATGCTCGTCAGCATCGACGGCGTGGAGGGCGTCGTCAAGGTGTGTTGCGCGCACCTGGTCCGCTGTTTTGTTCTTCTTGCCGAGAACGCTGCCCCACGCGTGCTTTGTCGATGCACTACGCGGCTTGCACATGCACAGATGAACGCACAACACACACGCACACGCACACACACAAAAATACTCACTCACATCACATCACTCACTCACTCACTCACTCACTCACTCACATCACATCACATCACACACACACACACTCACTCACTCACTCACTCACTCACTCACTCACTCACTCACTCACTCGCACTACCGACAGTTCTTTGATCCACCTTCGCTGAAGATTATCCCCATGGCCCAGCTGACGCGCTGCGCTGCCGACGCTGCCGCCGCTTAACGAGCACCTCCCCTATCTCCTTCACCCCTCATGCTTGTTTGTTGCTGATGGCGCTATTGTTTGCTGTGTTGTGTGATGTGTGCGTGTGATGTGTGCGTGTGTGCGTAGTGTGTGTGTGTCATGTGTGTGTGTGTGTGCTATGCGTCACCGCCATACACACAAGCAAGCAAGCGAACGGCGTTCACTCTTGTCGAGAGCAAGCAGAGAAGATCATGCCCACACACAGAGGAAGGGAGACACACACACACACACACACACACACACACACACACACACACACACACACACACACACACACACACACACACGCACGCACGCACAAACACACAGGAAAAATCCGAACCGGCGAAAATTAGAGTAAATTTTGAACCAATTTTCTTATTCCACCCTAAAGTTAGCTTCTTGTGCGAAACCAGGCGAAAGCAGGCAAGACATTCTCATTCGCACAAACACACGAAGCAGACGAACAAGGACGACCGAGCAAGAAGCGAAACCGACACATCCACAGCACCACAGCAGTGAGGGACTTCGACAGCTCTGCTCTGAGGCCTCCTCCCTCTTCTTCTCCGTCTTCGTCTCCCTCCCCCATCTTTGGCATCACTCCCGTAGTCGTGACATCGATCGTCCTTGCTTCGCCCTTGCTGTTCACGTCAGGCAGGAAGCAGCCGCTCGCCCAGTGTTCAACGGTTCCATTGTTGCTGTTGAATGTGAATGCAGCCCGTCACTGGTAACAACCCACCACAACCACAGCCACCACCCCGTCGCCGCCCACACCTTTCACCTCCGACCTTTCTCCTCCAGTGCACCACCATCCCACCGCCAACGCCACACTGGTCCTCACCACACCATTGGGGATGAGCAGGCGTCCGCCGATACAGACGGCGCCATCACGCAAGATGGTGTGTTTGCGTGTCCATGGATTTGCATGGTGTTCTGGGGTTTGCTTTGGGAGTGCACTCTGTGTGTTTTCGTTGCTGCCGTTTATTCGCTCGGGTGCACACCCGCTGCGTACGTGTGTGGTGCTTCCTCATCGGCCTCCACCCCTTGACCGCTGTCTCACCACTTTGCCCGACCTGTCAACAACACGCATCTGTCTTCTGCTGCTTCTTCTCGCTCTCTTTTGCTTTTTTTCCTATCCACTACGTTCCTTGCCTTGCATCTTTGTGCCTCAGGGACAAATCGTCAAATCCAGGCCACCACACGAGGCAGAAAGGCAGAAGCCAACATGGCGTGGCCTCGACCTCGAACGTGAGTGCTCACCGCGCCTGTGCTCTTTGTTGCTTGTCGTTTTTGACAGCACAGCGGTGGCGTGTTGTTGTGCGTGTGCACTGGTCGCATGGCGTCTGTTTATCCATATCACCTGTACTCTTCCTCACGCCGTTCATGCTCATGCCACAACCCTCACGCCACGGTTCACAGAAGCCGGGATCGTGGCCATCTCGCCGGCCCTGTTTCAGATGCAGCACCTGACCCACCTGTACTTGGCCCGCAACAGACTCACAACCATCAGCCCGGAGATTCGACACCTGCGGGCGCTGAGGATTGTTGACCTCTCCTACAACCGCCTGCGGTCCATCCCGCCGGCCTTTGGCGACCTCACAGAGGTTGGTGTGGGTCTGTGTGCATGGTTGTTGTTTTTTTGTGTGTGTGCATGTGTGTGTGTGCGTTTGTTTATTTGTTTGTGTGCATGTGTGTGTGTGTGTGACGCATGCCATTGCCCCCGCGTGAAGCACGTCATGCCCACCTCTGTGTGTCAATCGAGCGAGCGCATGCATACCCTGTCGACAGTCCATGCTAACTCGAGAGCGTTTGCTGCGGTGGTTGTTTGCTTTGGCTCTTGCTGCTGTGTCTGTGTCGTCGTGATCGACGCTACGCCTGTGCACTTGCTTCTTTTGACGCCGCAGTTGAACGAGTGCATGCTGTCTGGCAACGAGCTGTCCACACTTCCCTTTGAGTTTGGCAAGCTGTACCAGATCAAGTTCCTTGCGCTGGACAACAACCCCTGGACAGAACCCATTGCCTCGCACGTGGCAACCGGCACGGAGGCGCTCATGCAGTGGCTTCTCGACCAGGCTCCAAGTGCGTCACGTGTGTGCGTATGTGTGTGTGTGTGTGTGTGTGTGTGTGTGTGTTGTGTGCTCACATGCGTGTGCATTTATCCCCCCCCCCCACCACTTCAAGCCTTGTGCTCACATGTGTGTGTGTGTGTTTAGCTGGGCCGAGCCCGCCTGATCGGGAGTGGATTCAGCCAAAGGCCATTTCCCGGGCCGCACTCCAGCCCTACGAGAGAGGTGCAGCGGCATGCCTGCAACTGTGTGTCTGCATGTCGGCTTGTCTGCGTGGGTGTGCACGTGAGAGTGCGCATGGCTGACTCACGATGACGGCAGTTGTACTCCCTGGTTCGTCGCTCACTCTCTCGTTTTTCTTGCTCCTTGCCTGTCTTGTCTCACCTCTTTTTGCCTCTTGTCGAATGGGGGGGGGGCGCAGCCAAACGCGACAAAGTCAGCGTGTTTTGCTACAACATCCTCTGCGACAAATACGCGTCGCGCAACATGTTCAAGTGCGTAGCTTTCGGTCATTGTGATGTGTGCCTGTGTTGGGAGGGGACAACGAGGTGGCCATGGTGACACGAACGCTGAGAGAAAGAAGGGGTTCATGCCTCGACCCTCTTTGCGCACACACGCCCACACCATTTTCGGCGACGAAGTGCCTCACAAGTCTGCTGCTGCCGATGTTGCATGTGTTGCCGTTGTTGCATGTGCCGCAGGTACTGTCCGTCGTGGGCGCTTGCGTGGGAGTACCGGAAAGGAAAGATCCTCACCGAGCTCGCAAACTCCAAATGCGGTGGGACATTGGAAGAAGGGGAAAGGAGTGTGCGTGCGTGTGTGTGTGTGTGTGTGAGGGTGTGTGTGTGTGTGTGTGTGTGTGAGGGTGTGTGTGTGTGTGTTGTGTGTGTGTGTGTGTGTGTGAGAGAGTGAGAGAGGATGTGCGTGTGCGTGTGCGTGTGTTAAATGCAACGAGGAGAAGTGGATATGTGCGGTGACGAGGTTTGTCGAGTGCAACATTGCCGAATGCCAAACCGATACGGGTCACCGCACAGCCACCACACTGTGCACAGTGATGCTTGCTTCACATGCCACTCACCTTCTCAACACATGTCTTTCTCTCTTTGTTCATTTGCTTGCTTGTTTGTTTGTTTGGTTGTTTGTTTGTTTGTTCGTTTATTTATTTGTTTGTTTGTTTGTTTGTTTTCTCGGCGCCCCTTGCTTGCCTCAGACATTCTGTGCCTGCAAGAGGTGTCCAAGTCTGAGTTTTACCAGTACTTTCTCGGGCAGCTGCAGAAGGAGGGCTACCACGGCGCCTTCAAGTCAGTCTCATGCTGATGTGCTCACACACTCGCATTCACTCTTGCACACAAACACACACATGCATATTCATAGATATACACACATGCACACACACACACACATGTGCATCATCATCTGTGGCACCCACCACCGTGATTCTTTGTTGGCTCATCGTTGTGTCTTGTCACATCTGCGTACGTTTGCACGTCTGTGCGTGTGTGTGTGTGTGTGTGTGTGTGTGTGTGTCTGTCTGTGTGTGTGTGTGCGGCGGTTTAGGGTGAAGACGCGGGCCGCGTATCAAGCTGACGAGACAATTGACGGCTGCGCAACCTTCTACTCAACGTGAGTTCAACCAAGATACACGCACGTGTGAATGGACATGCTTGTGGTCGAGGTTGAAGTCTTTGGGCAACCAACCATCCCTGTGCTTCACGCTGCAACTCTGCTCACTCATTTGGTGTGTCACCTGCTCTACACGCGCGTTCACACATACACACATGCACACACACACGCACGCACGCACGCACGCACACACACACACACACGCATGTGCACCTGCACGCCCACCCGTGATTGCGGACAGCAAAACGTACAAGATGCTGTATGAGCACGGCATTGATCTGCAACAGCTCTCCGTGGCCAACAGCAACGGCTGCAACACCGTCATTGACAGATGCATGCCAAAGGTGTGCGCACTCGTGACGGTGGCGGTTGTGAATGGTGGTCGCTGATCTTTACTTTTCCCTTGTTTCTCTCTTGGTTCTCTCTCGGCTCTTCATTTGTTCTCTCTTGTTGCGGCTTACACCCACTCACTCACGCACGGACTTCCACTACCCTTGTCCTGGCCTTTTTTTTTTTTTTTTCTTCTGTAGGACAACGTGGCGCTGTTTACGGTGTTTGAGCACGCTGTGACGAAGAAGCGCGTGTTTGTGGCCAATCTGCATTTGACGTGGGACCCCCACTTCAGCGACGTGAAAGTGGTGCAGATTGTGCTCGCCCTCAAGGCAATCAGGGAGTTTCTCCAGGAGAACAAGCTGCTCGAGTGAGTCAGCGAAGGGAGAGCGGATGTGTGTGTGTGTGTGTGTGTGTGTGTGTGTGTGTGTGTCTCTGTGTCTCTGTGTCTCTGTGTCTGTGACTGTGTCTGTGACTGTGTGTGCGTGTTAATTTGTGTGTAGAGGGCTGTGGAAATGCCGGAGGAGGGTTGCTTGACGACCGCCTTCACTCACTGTGGCACACCTCGCCCGTTGGCGAATGCAGCGTGCCTGTGATGCTGATGGGCGACTTTAACTCCATGCCAGACAGCGGCGTGTACGAGTTCCTGGCCACGGGCAAGGTGCGGTACCATCCACATCACACACAAACGCAAACATGCTGTCTGTCTTGAACGCCGCGTTGATGTGTTCGTGGCGGTGACACTGCTGCTGCTGGGCAATGTGCTATTGTCGGTTGACACACCGAAGAAACACCAACAACAACAACAACAACAACAACAACAACAACAACAACAACGAGCTGAAGCTGCACACCGTGCAGTCAGGCGTGTGATGTACCTCGTGAACTCACCACATTCCCCAACTCTTTCCCCTCTCCCTTCTCTTCCTTGTCTTGCTCCTCAATGGCGTCAACCAACACCACAGATCAACCCGAACCACCCGGATATGCAAGGCTACGACTACAAGGCGTTTTTCGACAGCGTGGGCACAACGCACCCGTTCAAGCTGCGGTCCGCGTACACAACAGAGATGCAGTACACAAACAAGACGGCAGGCTTTGTCGGCATCATCGACTACATCTGGTCAGTGTTGCGTGTGTGTGTGTGCGTGTGTGTGTGTGTGTGTGTGTGTGTGTGTGTGTGTGTGTGTGTGTGTGTGTGAACTTTGTGTCGTCGCGGTGATGAACGCTGTGTGCGTGACGCGTTTGCTGCAACTCGCCTACATGCTGGTTGACCTGTTACTTGTCGTCCCTTTGTACCTTGTTGATGTGCGTGACAGGTACACGGAGGGGTCGCTGCTGCCGCAAGCTGTGTGGGGACCCGTCGACGAGGTGAGGGCCATGCCACGCAATGATGATGGTGGTGGTGGTTCGTGCCGTGTCGCTTCAATCGTTATGGGGAGACTTGTGCGCAAAAGTGGTGTTGTTGTCACGATGTTCGCACGCACGCACGCACGCACGCACGCACGCACTCTGCTGACGCCAACTTGCTTCTTCCCCCCCCCCCCTTTGCTTTGTGCCTTCCCTCTCCCATTGCTTCGTTCAGTCATACATGGACCGGGTGTCTGGCTGCCCGAACCCCCATTTCTCCTCCGACCATCTTGCGCTCGGAGCCAAACTTTACTTGAAGTCCTGAACACACGCACACACACCACACGCACACGCACACGCACTCACGGGCGTGAATGCACACCTTGTGTGTCTGCTGCGTGCTGGCAATACCTGTGGTTGTGAAGGAGGGACGTGGATACGCGAACCGGAAGTTGTTGTTGTTGTTGTTGTTGTTGTTGTTGTTGTTGTTGTTGTTGTTGTTGTTGTTGTTGTTGTTGTTGTTGTGCTCGTTGTTTGATGTGACCTGGTTGTGTTGTTTAATGTCGTCCATCGTTGTTTGGGACAATCCGTGCTCTGTGTTGAGTGTCGCTGTTCGCTGTTGCTTGCTGCACTTTCCCTGCTTTCGTTTCTTGCTTGTTTTATGTCTGATCCGTCGCCTTTAACCGACCAGACCCGCTCGTGCACATATCCTCCTTGTTCGCTTTCCTTCCTCTTCCTCTTCCCCGCTTTGTGTGTATCTGGTTGTTTATGGTGACCCATTGTGTGAGGGACGCGATTGTGGTTGTTGTCCTGTGCGACTGCGGCTTGCACTCATGACGCATCAGACAGACCCACGTACCGTACCGTCGTTGTCCCCCCCCCCCCTCTCATTGTCGTGTCGCCTCTCTGTGTCACATCTTTGTTTTGCTGGGCTCGCGAGCCCTTCTTTACCGTGCTGCTCGTCTCCCAGCCCGAGTGCCGTGTGCTTTTGCTTGTGCACTCGTTTATTTGCTGCCAACCCCCCCCCCCCTCCCTTGTCGCATCTCACCTCATCCCTCTATCTTCCTTGCCATTTGTCCTTCCTTCCTTCCTTGGCCTTCCTTCCCCCTTTCTTCCATTGTTCTTGCCATCCATCTTTCCTCCCTCGCTCATCAACTCCCTCATCCCCTCTCATTCCTCTACGCCTTTCACCTTGCCCTTGTTTTCTCTTTCTTGCCTGTCTCCATGTTGCTTGTCTTCCCTCCTCTTCCTCCTCCTCTTCTTTGTGTGTGCGTTGTGTGTGCCTGTTGCCCTCACGCCACACGTCGGTGTAAACCGCCCCAGCCAAGCCCGAGACACCGAGACACACAGGCGCGCCCACCACAGAGAGACAGGAAGGGGGAGGATCGTGTCTCACACATCAACGTCAAGAGGCATCCATCATTGGTTGGGAGGAAAGAAGCAAGCAACAAGCAAGAGGGGAACTTTCGTCAATTCACACACAAAACACAGAGGCAAAAGCAACGCTGCTGCAAACAACGCTGCTGACCATCACACACATCCACCAACCACAGACCCGCCAACCAGGACGCACACGCACACGCACACGCAGATGGACCGTGGCGGGAGAAGACGGTGCGTGAGCGAGGGCACGGCTGTGCCCCACGCGTACCGGATTGACAATGGAACAACAACAAACCACCATGATCTCCATCACCCACAGCCGCCAACCAGCACCGTCGGGACCGAAGGCGTCGCAGACCCGGGCAGCCCAAGCACCTTCGTCGTCCCCGTCAGTACGTCGGCTTCGACCACCACCACCACCACCCCATATGGCTCTGCAACGACGTCACAATCAAGCACCACGCCGCACCACCACCACCAACAACAACAGACATACCAACAGCAACAGCAACAACAACAGCAACACCAGGCTGGTGTGCCCGAGCGTGAACGCCAAGGGTCCGCGTACAAGCTGCTGCAGCACCTGTTTGACGTGTGGAGGCCACGAGGCAGCCAAACCCCACCTCCGTCCTCTTCACCGTCGTCGTCCACAACAGCGAGTCCCGCATCTGCTGCCGACCAACGCAATGGCAGCAGTGGCAGCGGTGCTGACGACCACGCCAATGACGCCGCCGATGATGACGACGACACGGGATACGGTAGCCGGTCAGGCCGCACGCGGTCGTACACCATTGGTCCCTCCAACCCTGCGAGGACATCGTCGACACCCGTGCTGTCTCGGCAAGAGCTGCTCGACCTGCTCTCTCCCACGAAGAAGCCGCCGCCGCCATCATCCACACAGGCCACCCGGTCATCGTCGTCGCCAGTCATACAGCCTCCGTCGCACCCAGGAGGAACAACGGCACAAACACCGCCCTCAGCCACCAGTGGCTCTGGTTCGCTGCCCACAACACCCCATGCTGTCCCACATGCCGATACAACCACTGCAGCAACCACGGCTGCAGCGACAGGCAAGATGGAGGCTGGCCCGCCCCAGTCGACGTCGGCGCCAGCAACGACCCCGACCACACCCGCCCGCGGGAAGAAGCGCAATGTTGTGGAGGAGGATGCGAGAACCGTGCTCTCTTGGTCAGGCCTTGACCTCGGCTAACGCCAACAATGTTTCTGTGTGTGTGTGTGTGTGTGTGTGTGTGTGTGTGTGTCTGTGTCTGTGTCTGTGTCTGTGTGTGTGTGTGTCTGTGTGTCTGTGTCTGTGTGTGTCTGTGTGTGTGTGTGTGTGCGTCTGTGTGTGTGTGTGTCTGTGTGGGCAGGTGTCTGTGTGTGTGTGTGTGTGTGTCTCTTTCTCTCTGTCTCTCTGTCTCTCTGTGTCCCTTTCTCTCTGTCTCTCTGTCTCTCTGTCTCTCTTCTGTCTCTCTGTCTCTCTGACCAATTCTTTGACCACCTCTGCCCACCCGTCTCTCCTCAGCCTCTGTCTTTGTCAATTTACCTCCTCTGCGTCACTTTGCTGTGCCGCAACTCACCCTACCCCTTTGCTGGACAGTTGATTCTGTTGCCCTCTTCTCCCTCCCCCCCCCCCCAAATGCACGCACTTTGACCTCCTCCATCTCCTTCGTTTACCCACCCCCTGTGTGTCCTCTTTCCTTTCCATCGCTTCTTGCGTGGTGAATGCCTGACTCCACAACCGCATTGAATATGCGATGAGTACTGATTCTATTTGTTGTGCCCCATCCTTGCGTGCTTGTGTTACTATTGCCGTCGAATGTGCCTGCCCCTGTGCTTGGGCGTGCGCTTGTGTGCACCCTCCTCCTCCTCCTCCTCCTCCTCCTCCTCCTTCTCTTCCTCCTTCTTATTCTTCTTCCTGCATATGCCCATGCCCTTCCGTGTCTTGTTGTGCAAGCGTGATTCCCTGTCTTCCCCCCCCCTACACGCACACACACACGCACACACACACACGCACACACACTCACACGTACCTTTGCTGTTGTGATGTTGTGACTCTCCCTACCCCCTGCCCCTTGACCCACCCCCCCCCCTCCTCTCGCAAACACCATCAGCGCCCATTGCGCATTGCAACCCCCCCCCCAACTTGACCCCAAATACAACGTGTCCATATCACTCAATTCTTATGAGCATTGTCGGTGGCGCTTGCCCCAAACAGCACTCGCACCCCATCACACATGCACGTGCACCCCATCACACATGCACGTGCACCCCATCACACAGCACTCGCACCCCATCACACATGCACGTGCTACCAACAGCACATCGTGCCAGTGCCGCTTCACGGTTTACATTCATGTGTACGCTCATGTACTGTTTCGAGTAAGAGGAAACAAACAAGATGCTTATGACAGGGGAAGAACAGGAGAAAGAGGTATGCCATGACCATAAAGTCGCAGACTGTCACGTACCGTGGTGGCACATTACATAACACAAGCAAGGAAGCAAAGAAGCATCATAACAGACATGTAACACAACAACAACACCAGAGTTGAGGCTCCAAAACACATACAGACTTACAGACAGAATGCAACAGAATGCACGATCCTGTGACTGCTTCTGAGTTCCATCACAACCAACACGCAGGACGATAGGCGAAGGGGGTGTCCCGCACAATCATCATGATGCCACCACACTCAAGAGCGCGACGCAAACCCGTCTCAACTCATCCAGGCATCCTGCAACGAGGAGGGCAGTTGGTCAGGGTGACATGGTCGTCGGCGCAAACGCACGAGCCAAGGTGCTGGCAGTCGATGTGGGTGAGCGGCCCAGCGTTATCGAGCTCAATGCGACCTGCAATGCTGGCGATGCGACCGAAGGTGATGGTGTGCAGGTTGTTGTTGCGCAGCACCAGGTCACCGTCAATGGCCACCAACCCGCCAAAGTCGATTCGCGTGATGGCGTTGTTGGAGAGGTCGAGCGTGCCGGCGATCGTGGAGGGCGCGGGTGTGCTGAAGGTGACGCTGGTGATGGCATTGTCGGTGGCATGCACACTGCCACGCACGTCTGTGAGCTGTGCAAAGTGCAGCTGCGTCAGCCTGTTGTCGGCAAGAAACATGCTGCCGTCAACACGACGCAGGCCGTCAAAGTCAATGCTGGTGAGGTTGTTGCTGAACAGGTACACACTACCGCCAATGGAGGTGATGGGTGCAAAGCTGATGGTGGAGAGCGCCGTGTCATATATGTCAAGATAGCCACCAATGCGCTCGAGCTGCCCAAAGTCAATGCCGGTCAACTTGACGCCTGGGAGGTGCAGCCCACCCGAGATACTCAGCAGGGACGCAAAGTCAATGCGCTGGAGGTTGCTGTTCCCTTGCAGGTTGACGTATCCGCTCACATGCGTGACCGCGCCAAACGTGATGCTGGCAAGGTCGTTGTTCACCAGATCCACGCTCCTCTTCACGTACTTGATGCGCGTGCCAAAGTCAACTGCGCGCATGCTGCCTGAGGTCAGGTCAAGCCCGCCCAACATGCCGTCGTTGAGAGTGGTGGCCGCTGCGTCCGTGATGTGGATGTGCGCCCCCACGTCTGCGAGTTCGCCAAACGCGAGCGCCTGCAGTGGATTGCCGGTCAGGTCAACCTCGCCCCCGATCATGGAGAGGGACTGAAAGTCGACGGTGGTGATGCTGTTGCTGCTGATGCTCAGCCACTGCCCGACGTGTGCGAGGGACCCAAAGTCCACTGCCGTTAGCATGGCGTTGCTGCCCACCTCAACACAGCCCAGGACCGTGCTCACGTTGCGAAAGCTCAATGACGGTAGCGACGTGCCACGAACAACGACGCTGCCAGCCACGGTGTGCAGGGCGCCAACGTCCACCTCTGCCAGCGCGTTGGCACAGCAGATGACAATGTCACCGCCAACCATGGTGACCTGGTTGAACGTGAGCGACACCAACGCACTCGTGCCAGTGCCGGGGACAGAGGTGCTGGTAGCAGAGGGACGTCGTGTCTTGTGGATGCCATCATGTGCTGATGCCGTTGTTGGTGTTGGTGGTGTTGGTGTTGGTGTTGTTGGTGTTGGTGGTGTTGGTGTTAGTGTTGTTGTGGTTGGTGTGGGTGTTGTTGTGGTTGGTGTGGGTGCGAGTCGTGGAAGGGCACGCGTGCTGGCTGTGGTAGGGTTGTGATTATCGCCATCATCTGGATCCCAGGACGTATCGACCGTGTTATCATCGTCAATACCATTGTCTGTGCCTGCGTCTGCGCTATTGTCCTCACCCGCATCAGCAGCGGTGTTGGTGTTGAAGCTGTCGCTGAGGGTGTTATCGTTGTCCAAGCTGCCGCTACCGTGAAAGCCGGGAACGTGCGCAAGCCATGCCCCACCGTGGCCGTGGCTGTGGCCTTGATCAGCCCCACCACCCCCACCATGCCCATCGTCGCCGCCGCCACCGCCTTCGCTGGCACCTTGAGTGTCAAACTGACGATAGGCGTCAAGCGCAGCGCCCGTCACAACGACGCTCCCGCCAATAGAGGTGATGGACCCAAAGTCCACCGCTGTCACACTGCTGTCGACGTACACATCCCCAAGCACACGCTGCAGGTGCGCAAACTCCGGACACGCAGCGTTGAGGAACACGGACGAGGCTTCCACCACGCCTTGCGACGCGAACAGGGCACGGCTCTGCTGGCACGCGCAGTCAAGGACAGGGGGTGTGCGCGCGCTTTGCGAGGTGGCAACATGCACGCCAACGCCAATGCTGCCAGCAACGACAACCATTGTGATGACCACCGCTGCCAGGACGCACGGGCGGGTGGCAGCCCACGTCGGAGACTTCTGGCGCGACGAGAACTGCGACGGGAACAGCGATGATGGTGGTGACGATGATGGTGGTGGTGGTGGTGGTGGTGGTGTTTCTGCTGCTGATAATGGTGTCGCTGCTGTTGTCGATGCTGACGCTCGGTGTGGTGATGGCTGTGGTATTGCTGCTGTTGTCGATGCACGTGCTTGTGCTGGGGAGTGACGTGATCGCTGGGACTGTGCTGACAGCATTGTTGGTGGCGATGACGGGGAGCGAGTAGTACGTGAGGAGGTCAGAATCGACCACAGGCGAAACGACGTCCGTGCTGTGCGCGTGGTGCTCACACTTCTACGCGTGGTGGACGCTGTTGCTGCTGTTGCTGAGGCTGTTGCTGTTGATGGTGATGATGACGTCGGTGCATCCTGTTGAAAGATGCTTGCGGGCAAGTCTGATCCGTAAGCAGCAAACACGCCCAGATCGCTCTCAGACATGCCTGTGGAAAAGTCCAGCTGTGCAATGTACGTGTCGTATGACTCCTTTGGTGCTGCGTCAACATCCGTCTCGCCAAACCCTTCCAGCTCAACCATGTTGCCCAGCTATGTGCGTGTGTGTGTGTGTGTGTGTGTGTGTGTGTGTGTGTGTGTGTGTGTGTGTGTGTGTGTGTGTGTGTGTGCAAGAGGGAGTTGGTGAGGGTGCTCTGGATGGATCCACAAGAAGAGAGCGCAGCTGCAAGCAATCCGGCGTGTGCAAACTGTCAAGATAGACGTACAAATGCGCACACACGCACACATACACACCACAAACAACAGCACGCACATACAAGGAAACACACTCACACGCACACAACGCGCAAGCCTGTTTGCGTTTGCTTGAAAGTGCACGCATAGTCATTCGCACCTCACAGGACATGGTTTCGCTGTGTTCTTGCAAGTGTGCAATAACGCCGAGAAGCGTGGTGCACGGCTGTGAGAGCCGCTGTCCATCCATCATGTACAGGCCCCGCGGGTCGCGGTGGAGGGTGTGGTGCTCGATGCGATGAGGTGTCACCGCCTGATTCGCACAACACCATGCGTGTGTTTGTGTTTGTGTATGTGTGGGTGTGTGAGTGATATCAGGACGGTGTCGACGCAAGCTGAGGTGTCTTCTTGCCGCCACATGACAGACACACACATACAGAAACACACACACATACACACACGCATACACACGCATACACACGCGCATACACATGCATGCACATACACATGCAAGTACACATACACATGCAAGTACACATGCCAGCACACTTACATACACAAGCAACTGACCAGGGTGATGATGGGCTCTTCACTGCTTGGGTGCTCGCGAATGATAAAGGCGCCGGGTTGTGGTCGAATCGTTATGAGTCGCAGCTCTGCTTCATCGCACGACATGGAGGGAAGCAGGGGTAGGGAGAAGGGGCCCGGTACATACGCGGGTTCGCTTTGCACACACGCTGCCGCTGCTGCGCGTGGCGCGACAATTTGCTCCTGCCGATGTTTCAAGTGCTGCTGGTGTTGTTGTTGCTCCGGCTGGGCACGAGGAAGCTGCAGTTGCGAGTGCCCATGTGCCTCTTGTGGCAGACACTGCTGTTGACGTTGTAGATGTGGTTGACGGTGGTGGCGCTCCTCTTGCGTTCCTTGTTGCGTTCCTTGTTGCGTTCCTTGTTGTGTTCCTTGTTGCGTTCCTTGTTGTGTTCCTTGTTGTGTTCCTTGTTGTGTTCCTTGTTGTGTTCCTTGTTGCTGTGCTTCGTTCACCAACAGGCCATGTTCCGCCAGCCCACCAACTGCCAGCCCTTCATCGTCCTCGCCTTGATCCTGCAGCAAGCGCTGCTGCTGCTGTTGCTGGTCTTGCAGTAGGTACTTTTGTTGCTGTTGCTGTTGGTGGTGTGTGTGGACCACACCGTATCCGACGTCACTCACGTTGCTCAGGCCGCTCACGCCGCTTTCAGCACTGCTTCCAAGAGGGTAGAAGAAGTGGTTGCGGGGAGGGTAGTTGAAGTAGTGGTTGGCATCCACATGCTGCTGTTGGGCCTGACCAATGGCAAGGTGCGGTTGGGCATGGGAAGGGGGTGGCTGTTGATTGCCATCTCTGGCACGCGCGCTGCCTGAGTGCTGTGACTTGAAGGCAGCACCAACTTGCACGCATCCGCTCTGCTGCTGCTTCAGCTCCAAGAACTCCATCGTGCTGGGATTTGCGTGCTTGCTCGTGTCAGGTGGTGTGTCCACCTCTGCCTGTCCGATCGCGGTGTCCTCGATGTCGCCTGTACCAGCGTGCAGAGCGTGCCTTGCTTCGTCGCATCCGAGAGCCTCGACGTAGGTTTCGAGGGTCTGCGGAAGCGGGTGGTTGGTGTCGTTGTTGCCGTTCCCATATGCTTCTATTGCCAAGAGTCGTTCAGCAGCAAGTGGTGACTTGCAAGCCGCAAAGCCATCCAAGCTCTCGCCTGACATCTAGGCCCGATTGTCTGTGTATGTATGAAATGCTCTGGTTGCGCTGTACCAAGAGCTAAAGGAGAACGGGCTTTCGAAAGACTCAAAGAGGACAATGTAGGTCAAATCAAACGCCCAGCAAGAAAGAGTGTGTGTGAGTGTGTGCGAGTGTGTGTTGGATATGAAAGTGCTGTGCTGACACGGTGTTGAATGAGAGTGAATGAGCACCCTGTGTGATCGTGTGTGTGTGTGTGTGTGTGTGTGTGTGCGCGCGCTTGGAAGCGAGAATGGGTGCAGGTTATCGCACGCCCTGCGCGCTGCATCTGCATTATGACCACGGCAGCAACCAACCAAGCAACTAACCCAATCCTGCTCGTTTTCCTTGCGTGACTGTCTGGCCGGTCTGACTTGTTCCAAGGTCTGAAAGCTGACGATGATGTCATCCGTGTGTGATTTTTCGTGGGAGAAGTTGCAAATTGTCGTCTCATCGTGCGGGTTCGCTGGTAGGCTGGCTTATTGTGCAAATGACACTTTCGCGCAGACCTGCATCATACCCTCGAGAAGGAGAGACCTCACAGGGATGTGCACATTGGGCGTGGTGTTGGTGGTGGCTTGCCTGGCAGTAGTGGTGGTGGGTTCAACTGCAGCCGCTCAGGGCGAAACCAACCATGCGTGCGCTGACCTCACGCACGCTCTGCATGAAATGGCAGTCATCATTGATGCACTAGGAGCTGCAGTGAACGTGTCCAGCAGCCAGAGCCCTGGCATGCTCGTCACTGCGCTACGCGAACAACACTTAACATCAACAGCTCAACTGTCAACACTCTGCGTCGTGCGCCAACGGCGCAACACAGCAACGGAAGACAGCGTCAACAGCACCAACAGCACCAACATCACCAACAGCACCAACAGCACCAATGCAGCCAACAACGGCACCAACAACGACGCCAACCCTAACAGCACCAATGCCAGCACCAAGAGCAATCTCAGGGCTGAAGACAGTGCCACGACAACACCGGGGACGACGTCGGCTCCGACCACACCCGTCTCTGAAACAACCACAGTCGACCCGGCAACACCCCAAGGCACCGAGCAAGTCCAAGTGAATTGGTGTCGGATTGATTGGGTGTTGACGGCACAATGTCATCTGCGAACGCCCCCAATCCCACACGGCGCACTGATCATCGAGTTTAACACCTTTGGCCAGGCAGCAAGCCGAAGCGCAAACACCAAGCCCACAGAGGCAACCGCGGCCGCGTTTCGTGCTTTGATAGACGACTACCAGCCACGCAACCTCACCCTGCGCAGCACACAACGCATCACAAGCCAGGGAGCAAGCATCTTCCCCTCCGATTTGGTGTGGGTGCTGAACGAGGCCAACTGGGACAGCGTGTCGAACCTGAGCATCAGCGGGCTTGTGAGCACAACCTTTGCCCTCAATTCACTAAACCACTTCCCAAACCTGACCACCTTGTCCATCGCCGGCAACCGCATCAACCAGCTCACCATCACAACTGAGAGGGACCCCAGCCCTTTTGCAGCCACGCCTCATCTGGAGGTGCTTGATGTGCGTGACAACAGCCTGTCTCGACTCCAGCCGACGTTGCTGCGCGGCATGTCGAGCCTGCGCGTGCTCAACCTCACCAATAACTACATCACCGCGATCGAGGCTGGCGTGTTCCGCGACACAACGGCCCTGCAGCACCTGTGGCTCTCCCTCAACCACATCAGCCGCATTGACCCCGGCGTGTTCACGGGGCTGCGCCACCTTTGCAACCTCACGCTGCAGGACAACCAGCTGCGGACGTTGCCAGAGTCCGCATTCCACGGCGCCACCCAGTTGCATCGGCTCATTCTCAGCAACAACCCGCTTGACGAGCTACCGCCGCTGCTGCTGGCCAACGGGGCCAACCTACGGGTGTTTGAGGCCGCAAACACCTTCTTGGATGCCTTGCCTGAGCAGCTGTTTGCCGCAACAGCCCGACTGCACCGGCTCGTTCTCATGAACGCGCGCATCACGCAGATGCCTCCCAGGGTCTTCAGCAACCTTGGCTCGCTGTACTACCTCTCCATGAGCGGGAACCGAATGCTTCAGCTCCACCCAGACCTATTGCAGGGGTTGAATCAGCTGCGCCGCGTTTTCTTTAGCCGCAACAGACTCACGTCGCTTCCGGCTGGCTTTTTCAGGGACCAGCACAACCTCACCTACGTGGGCTTTGGCCACAACCTCCTTCAGGTGTTGCCATCCACCCTGTTCGAGAACAACGCAAAGCTGGCCTTCATCACCCTCAACGGCAACAAGCTGACAGACGTCCCCGTGGCAATGCTGCGCAACAAGCCGGAACTCGCGTCGCTCTACCTCACCAACAACTTGCTCACCGGCCTTCCCGTCCACGCGCAGGCGCCAAGCAACAGTGGTGCACCGGACGCCACGACAGCCGGCATTGCCTTGCCCAGCTTGCAGATCCTTGACCTCTCCTTCAACCCGATTGAGGTCCTGCCGCCCCCGCACGTCATGCCAAACCTGACCACGCTGCGCGCCATCCACCACCGCATGTCTACCATCCACATGACGCCGCTGCTGTCGCTGCGCAGGCTCACGCGGCTTGAGCTCGCCTCAGACCCGGCCCGGCCCACCAGCGCGCTCGCCTTCACCGCGGAGGAGGCGGAGCACGACACGGCGCCGCCAACCCTGCGCTTCTTGGACCTGCGCAACGTCGAGCTGTCCACGGCGTTTGTGCAGTTTGCGTACCAGCAGCAACTGCGGCTGCGCCACATCAACCTGGGCTGGCCCGGCATGAGCGATCGCACCGCGCCCATGGCGCAGATCTGCGACCTGCTCGACCGGGAAGTGGAGTACGTTGGCTTGCACAACACGGCGTACCGGCGCATTGAGCTGTGCCAGGACAAGCGCATCCTCTCTGTCGGGCTGGAGGACAACCCGCGCCTGGAGCACCTCACCTTGCTGCACAACCTGAACCGCCTCAACGTGTCTGGCTGCACCAGCCTCCGCGACATGACGCTGCTCTCCGCTGACATCCTGGACATCAGCGGCACCCGCCTCATGTTCCAGCCGCCACTCTGCGACACGTGGGGCACACGTGTTGTTGTGGCCAGAGGGATTGCGCTTGCCAGCAACCACGCCTTGGAGGATGTCGGCTCGCACATCCAGCACTGCCTGTCGCACGTGGAGCTCCTTGACCTGTCCGACAACGGGTGGCTGAACCAGGTGCAGCTGGTGGAGACGCCGCCCATTGTGGTGTCTGACGTGCCGCACTGGTCGGAGGACTTTGGGTTGGATATCGCCAGCAACGCCATCGTGCCCGTGTTTGTCATCAACGCAGGCAAGGTGTCGTGCACGCTTCAGTTGGGCGAGACGCAGGCGCGCCCGCGCACAGACAACGAGCGCATCACCACGGAGGTCACGTTCCAGTTCAACTGCAGGTGCGCGCAGCGGTTTGTGCAGCGCGACGGCAAGTGCGTGCCGGACGAGCTGACGACCGGCGAGATTGCTGCCATCTCCATGGGCGTTGTGATGGTGGTGGGCGCGGTGCTGGCGGTGGTGTACCAGCACTACCGCCGGCGGCGACGCACTCTCGAGGTGGAGAACAAGACCGTGTACTCGCACCTGCTGGAGAAGGAAGAGGAGGTGATGGCGCTGAAGAAGGTATGGGAGATTGACTTTGGGGAGCTGCACCTCGTCACGCGCATCGACAAGGACTCCGAGGGCGCGTTTGGGGAGGTGTGGCTGGCACGCTGGGACGAGCTCACCGTGGCCACGAAACTGCTCAAGCGCTCCGTGCTGCTGTTTGACGAGTCGCAACGCGAGGAGTTTGAGAAGGAGGTGGAGTTCCTGCAGCGGACACGGCACCCGCACGTGGTGCGGTTCTTCGGTGCGGGCACGGATCCGCATGGCAGCCCGTTCCTGGTGCTGGAGTTTGTGGCGATGGGGTCGCTGCAGGCGCTGCTGCGGCGTGACTTGGCGCAGGTGCTGGTCCGCGCGGCTTCAGAGGCAGACGTGCGGCCCAGCACAAGCGACACCCTGACGATTGCGGAGACTGAAGAGGAGGTGATGGTGCAAGCGGCGTCGGCGCACGCACCAGCGGATGTGTGGGCGCTCAAGCTTCGTTTCGCCCGAGACGTTGCCTGTGGCATGGCCTTCATCCACAGCCTCGGCCACGTGCACAGGTGTGTGGTGGGGGTGCTTGTGAGCTTTTGTGTGTATATATATGTGTGTGGGGGGGGGGGGGAGATTGTTTGTTTGAGTGTGTGTGTGGGGGGGGGGGAGATTGTTTGTTTGTGTGTGGTTTCTGCTACTGGTCGTGATACGATTTCCTCATCTTGCGGCGACACACACGCACACACGCACACACACACGCACATACACATGCACATGCCCCACACACACGCACATACACATGCACATGCACGTGCGCATGCAGAGACTTGAAGAGTGGGAATGTGTTGGTGTCGAGTGCGCTCCGAGCCAAGATCTCCGATTTCGGATGTATTCGAGAGGTGTTGACGCAGGGTCAAAGGCAGCAGCAACAGCAGCAGCAGCAGCAGCAGCAGCGACTGGCACATGGGGTCATGCCAGTGGATGCGGTGCAGTCGCCAACGCTAACGGTTGGCGTGGGTACGCCGCTCTACATGGCCCCTGAAGTACTAGCTGGTCGGGAGTACGACGGCAAGGCTGATGTCTTCAGCTTTGGGGTGCTGCTGTGGGAGGTGGCGATGCAGCGTGTACCAGATCTGGTTGAGCAGGAGCTTGGCCCGGGCAAGCGCGGCTGCTTTTCGGTTCACATGTTAGAGCTGCTGACACAGGGCAAGCGACTCAAGTTTACCACGACAAGCAGTGACGCCAAGGAGAACGTTGCCGAAGGCATTTCCACGCCACTTGGCGATGCTTCCACGACAGTGAGGGAGCTGCAGCGCCCAGCGACAAGAGCGACAGGTTTGTCTTGCCCAACCCTGTCACTGTTTGCGGCTGTCGCAGACTCGTGTGTGGCGCACACGCCTGCCAATCGCCCTGCCTTTGAGGAGTTGGAGAAACGATTTCGTGAGGCGCTGATGCAGGGTGTGGCTGGCCAGTGAAGCAGAGAGCTGGGGCGGGCTTGAGGGCTTGGGAAGCGGTGTTGAGTGAAGGAGTGAAGGAGTGAGGGTTGGTTTTCTTGAATGAGGGGTGTAAGTGCAGAGTGTGCTCTTCTGCGTGACATTAAAAGATGACGAAACGATTTGATGCACAAATAACCAATTCTTCTTATCTCTGCTTGTTGGACGTGGATGTGTGTTGGCTTTACGCGCCACAACCACGAAGCAACTGGACCAGCCTCACACAAACCTCCTCCCCCGCTTCAGTCTCAGCTCTTGTGTCGGGTGCTCGCCTTGAGCATCGACGTCGTTTGCTGCGTTGGTGTCAGTTGGCATTCATTGTTTGTTTGTGACGCTTCCTGTGTGAAACCGGCCACCATCCACGGGCGTCGGGTGCTGCTCGGCTCACTGTCCCGCTTTGCTGGACACCAGCTTTGGGGTCGGAGCCACCGCGCGTCGTCGCAACTCCAGCTGCTTGGGACGCGGCGCTTCCTTCGCTTTCTCTCCCGCAACCAGCTGTGCTCCCAGCAAGCGCTAGCTGCCAGGTTTGAACAGCCTCAACAGCAGCAACAGCAGCAAGCGGAGGTGAGGGACGCAGAGCCAATGACCACAGTCAACGTGGAAGAGGCCTTTCCAAACCAGGACGCTGCCGTAATGGACACTCCACCACAAGCACAAGAGGGCGGCGCACAGGCCAGCAGTGCCTCAGCGCCCGAGACGGACGACATGGCCAAGTCCTACCCTTTGGAACGCAACGGGCGCTTCCACAACCCGTTTGACACCTTTGACATGAAAGGTGAGTGAGTGTGTGTGTGTGTGTGTGTGTGAGTGAGTGAGTGAGTGAGTGAGTGTGTGTGTGTGTGTGTGAGTGTGTGTGTGTGAGTGAGTGAGTTAGTGAGTGTGTGTGTGTGTGTATGTGTGTGTTTGTGTGAGTGTGTGTGTGTGTGCAGCCCAGCGCACGCGTTGTGGTTTCTCACGTTTCATGGTGGTCTTGTCACAGAACATTCAAGGTTTGGGCGGCTGTT
>NW_004754902.1:349408-356908 GCF_000188695.1 Salpingoeca rosetta | reverse complement strand
GAGCGGCACTGCTCATGGAAGAACGGGCGGCGCAGGAGGCGGCATTCGGTTTTGAGGTTGTCGATGGTCCCTGAGCCCGCGCCAGGCACCTGCTCCTCGCAGCGGTGAATGCGGGAGCAGTTGAACCAGCCCCGGCCGTTCATCAGGGCGGATATCGGCGGCCAGGGGTACTCTGCCGTGTAGTTTGGGAAGGCGGCGATGGGGCCGTCAAAGTGCGTGGCTTGGTCTCGCCCTGGCTCGTGAAACCATTCCATGAGCATGATGGAGTAATCCAGCTCGTAAGGAAATTGGGCTTGGACTGGGTCTGTCTCATCCTCTGCGTACTCGGAGATGATGGCGCCTTGCAAGCCCTCTGTGTACTGGGCATGCACGTGGGAGTGGTACCAGAAAGAACCTGTCTGTGTGACCTCGAAAGCGTAGGTGAAGCTTGTGCCAGGGCTCACGCCGCATTCGGTGATGCCAAAGGTGCCATCCATCCACGCATTGTTGAGTTGATGCAGGCCGTGCCAGTGCAGGCCCGACACCTTTTCGTGAAAGTCATTCACCAAGGTGACCTCCACCTGATCACCGCGTACAAAACGAAGCACAGGCCCGGGAAAAGCAAGAACGTTGACGCCATCAACAAGCAGGTCTGCTTGCAGCACGCCAATGACGGTTGTGGGAAACCCATCTGGATTGGCTGGGTAGTCTCGGACATGTAACTCGAATCGCCTGGGACCGCAAGTGCCAGTGTGCACGTCCATGACACTGCCATCCGCGCAGCAGGAGCGGCCCGTGCCACCGCAAACGCCACACCCATCAACAGTTTCGTGGCACCACCGGCCGCAGGCGTCACCTGGCTGTTGGCTGCCGTCGCATTGACAGGATGAGCCGTCAGATACCCCGCGATAGGAGCAGCAAGCGCGGTCGTTTCCTCCGCACACCCCGCAGTTGTCGATGCTATCCGTGCACGCGGGAAAGATCAAGCTTCCAGACGACGCTGGAATCCCATCCACTGGTGGAGCAACAAGCATGCTGCAGAAGCACACCAGGACCAACGCCACAATTGCCATGGTCAAGTATGGAGCGATCGGGAAGCGGAGTGAAGGAAGGAAGGAAAGAAAGAAGGGAGGGAGGGAAGGAGGGAGGAAGGAAGGAAGAAGGAGCAACCAAAGAACCAACGACGACGGCAACCTCCAGGTACAACGATGGCGAGTGTTGTGTGTGTGGGAGAGGTTGGAACAACAATGTTGTTGTGTGGAATGTCGTGTGCTTTGGAGGTTAGTTGTTTTGTCGTTTGTGCTCGCACGGTGTGGTGAGTGTTTTGCATGGTAGGTGTTCCCACAACAAAACAGTCTAACCCCAGAGCCAGAAGACCAAACAATGCAAAGCCGAAAAGCTTCGCATCAAGTCGACGCGACGGAAAGTGAGGGTCGCGAAACCACAGTGTGGTCGACAGCATGGTCAACATGGTCATGGCATGGGTCATTGTTGGCGAAGATAGTGAAGCGCAGGAAGTGTGGCAATTTGCGTGGGCAAGCAAGACTTGGCGCTTGGCGCGCCAAAAGAGAAAGCAAGACAGTCAAGTTTCAGTGCTGTTCACTGGCGATTCGCAATGACTTTCAGCAAATTTCTGCATCTTCGGAAGCAGCTGTCGCTTGTGAAAGACAGTAGTGCATGCTTCATCCAGCCACGAACTCACGAAGCCAAACCAAACACAGAAACACACCCACATCTTCATCTCAGCATCTCCTTCATCTCCTTCATCTCCCCATCTCCTCGCCTCTTGCACGGGTCTCTGCAAGCTGCCACTGTGCAAGGACATGATGCGCACGAGGCGTCTCAATGTCTGTGGCCCACCTTTGTTGCGCCACCTGATGATGGTGGTGGTGGCGCTTCTCCTGGCAGCCCTGCCGTCAATGATGTTCACTGCATGTGCTCTTGAGGCTCTTGGAAGTGCTGGAGGGACGCCATTGACCATTGCCTCGACTGAGGTGATATGCTGGTGGTTGGAGAGATGTGCTCGTCTCGTCGTGACGGCGTGCGAACACGCAACAACACAAGCATGCTCCTTCCTCAAACAACACGCACACACATTAACACACACTCACGTGCATACGCACACACTCACACACACGCACACTCAAACACACACACACACACAAACACACACGCAAACAAACACAACACTCACGTGCATACACAAACACGAACAACCCCAACCCCCCAACACACGTGCGTAAATACATCCACCCAAACACACCACAGGGTCATCCTCGGTCGTCTGTGCTGTGTCAAGATGCGGAAGCGACGTTGAAGCAGATTGAACATGTGCTGGACACGTGCAAGGTGCCATTGTCGTCTTGGACAGACAGCAACTTCCCTCGTGGCACGCCACATGAAGAAGTAAAGCCAATGGCGTCAACGTCAACGTCCAACGGCGTGCTTCTTGACTTGTCCTCACTTCAGCGGCTGATGCTGGCTGCTGGATGCCGGAACCAACCTCAACGAAACGCCAGCGCTGGCACAGGTGTGCGGTCGCCGCCAACACCACCAACACCATTGAGGCGACAGCAATTACGACGGCTGCACTCTTCCCCACCGTCCGGTGGCGTGTCTTCGCTTCCTGGCTCTAGTCCCTCCAGCCCTTCTTCCTCTACAAGACGTCCCCACCACCAAAGCCACGTGGCTCCACCAGCACTATCAACGCCTGCGACCACCCGAAAGCGCCGAGCCTTACAGACTTTTAGTCTGGTGGAGCCGCGGGTGTGCACGCTTTCACAGGTGCTGGGTAGCGAATGCAAAGGCGCCGCAAGCACCAACGGCAGCCTGGTCATTACGTTTGACCATGCAGCAACAGCCAACAGGTCCACGGCAAACACAGCACCCACCTTCCCACCCAGTGCAGCAGCGGCAGCGCACTTGCAATCCATAGCCACCACTGTAACGAAGCTGACCGTGAACGGACGGGTGCAGCAGCACTTGCTGCAGTGGCTGCTGGCGAATGGCAACTGGAGCACGTGTGAGTGGCTGATTCTCGAAGGGCTTGAGTTTTCGACGTTTCACATGCGCACCCTCAATCCATTCTCTGGCATGACCAGGCTGCACGTGCAGAACAGCGAGCCGCTGCGCGCAGTGGACACACAAAGCTTTGCACACGCCTCACAGGTTCTGCACCTGCAACTCAGCAACAATTCGCTCATGGGCCTCCCCACTGCCGCTCTGGCTGACATGACGAACCTGCAAGTGCTTGACATGCCATTCAACTTGCTGTCCGCAATCACCGACACCATGTTTCGCGGCCTGTCGTCGCTGAGGGAGCTGTACCTCTACAACAACCTCGTTTCCCGAGTGGATGAAGCCGCGTTCTCGTCCCTCACGAGCTTGCGCACGCTCATCCTGGCCATCAACGACATCACGTCCCTGCCACCGCGCTTGTTTTACAGCCTGACGCAGCTGACCGCCTTGCAGCTGCAGCACAACCCCATCACGGAGCTACACCCAGACGCATTCCAACACCTCACTCTGCTTCAGCACCTCAACGCACAAGATCTCGCGCTCACAGAACTCTCGCCGTCCTTGTTCCGCGCAACCTCCCAACTCTTGACGCTGGCTCTATCCAACAACTTCCTACAGGCGCTACCGGCTTCCGTCTTTGCTGGCTTGTCCACGCTGCAACGGCTGGTGCTCTCCTCAAACGCCATCACTGCCCTACCATCGACCGTGTTTCGCGACCTGACCTCAGTTAACTTGCTGGACCTTAACAACAATAAGCTCACGGCTTTGCCGCCAGGGCTGCTGGACAGCTGCGAGGAGCTTGCGTCGCTTGCCTGCAACAGCAACGACCTCACGTCCCTGCCTCCAAACCTGTTTGACAACACACCTCACCTGTTTCAGCTCAGCATCGCAGACAACAGCTTACGTGACATTGACAGGGCGCTTGCCCCCTTGACCAGCGTCGTGGTCTTGGACCTGGAACGAAACCAGCTCACTTCCTGGCGACTCAGCACGCCCTACCACAATCTGCGTCGTCTATTCCTCAACCACAACCCCATGAGCACGCTCCCAGATCTGGTCATGCTTCCGCAACTACTTGAGTTTCGCCTCACGGGCCATCGCATCACCACGCTCGACCTCACACCCGCCATCCACCTGCCATTTGTGACGCTGGAACTGGATGCCGCCCCGGATGTTTCATCCATCGCCGTCATCAATACAAAAGGTGATGGTGTGTTGGAGGACACTAGCAGCACTGACAACAGCACCTACATCAGTGACGGCTACAGCAGCAATAGTGCGACCAGGGCCTTTGCTGCCAGACTGAAGGCTCTGAGTCTGGAGAACGTGGATGCACAGCAGGTGCTAGCAACGCTGTCGGAAACTCGGCAGTTGGAGTTGCAGGACCTCCGATTGGGGTGGCCAGGCGCCGACGACCAGACCCTGCCCATGTCCCTCGTGTGCAGTCTCCTGGCGAGTCGTGTGCGAGAGTTGCGGTTGACACGTGCAGGGTATAAGACACTGGAGGTGTGCGCTGACAAGCAGTTTCGATCCGTCGTGCTCGCAAACAACCACCGCCTCACCTCTGTCACGTTGCACAACTCCCTGCACCAGCTTGACGTGTCTGGGTGCGAAAGGCTGACGCACATCAGTGCACCTGATATTGACGTGCTTGATGTCAGTGGCACACGCGTGCAGCCCACAAACGCGTTTTGCGCGCGCTGGGGCCGGCAGGTCCTATTTGCCCGCGGGTTGGATGACACACACATTGACACGCAGCAGGCCATCACGGCCCTGGGCGCTTGCTTGGAGTACACTGACGTTGTGGATGTCTCGAACAATGCGTGGCTCAACACCCCAGGATCCATGAATCGAGCCTTTGGTGAGAAGGTTGTGCTGTCAAGTGAAGCACACGTGACCGCCAACGCCGCCCCCATTGCATCGCGCACAGCACCGCCCGTGCTGCAGCTGACAGATGCACCCGTGGAATGCGCACTGGCCATGAACGCGCGTGACCTGCGCCTGCTTCATGACGTGAGTGTCGTCACACGCGAAGTGGTGTATTCGTTCCACTGCACATGCGCGCGTGGCTTCAAGATGGTGGATGGCACACGGTGCGTGGTGGACAACCCAGATGTTGCAGGCATTGCTGCTGGCTCTGTGATTGGCGGCCTTGCCCTTGGCTTGCTCATGGCATGGCTGTCACGCCGCTACCGTGGCATGACCAAGCGTATCGACCTACAGGAGCAGCTGTTGGTGGAGAGGGACGAGGAGGTGATGGCGCTGAAGAAGGCGTGGGAGATTGAGTACGATGAGCTGAGGATGATCAAGCGTGTTGCTGCGGGTGCATTTGGTGTTGTATTCAAGGCACAGTGGGAGACAGTCACGGTGGCGGTGAAAGTGCTGCAGCAAGCCGTCATGGCGTTTGACGAGAGCACGGTGCTTGAGTTTGAGAAGGAGGTGGAGTTCCTGCAACGGACACGGCACCCGCACGTGGTGCGGTTCTTTGGCGCGGGCACAGACCCCAACGGCAGCCCGTTCCTGGTGCTGGAGTTTGTTGCTCTGGGGTCACTCAAGGACCTGTTGGGGAAGGACATGGGGGAAGTGTTAATGGAGGTACGGCAGAGAAAGGTCGAGGAAAGTGGCGGTGGCGTCGATGATGTGAGCAGTGTGTGGGATTTGAAGCTGCGATTGCTCCGCGATGTCGCGAGTGGCATGGCCTTTATCCACAGCCTCGACCAGATGCACCGGTGAGTGGGATATTTTGTGTGTGTGTGTGTGTATGCGTTTGTGCTTGTGTGTGTGTGTGTGTGTGTGTGTAGGTGTGTGTGTGTGTAGGTGTGTGTGTAGGTGTGCGTGTGTGTTGCGTATGTTGTGTGTGTTTGTGTGTGCGTGTGTGTGTGTGTGCGTGTGTGCGTTTGAAGCTGCGTTTCTATGCTTGCATGCAGGTACGCACTTTTGCCCACCGCACCATCCTACCCTCATCTCAACTACACCAACACCACCCAAACAGGGACCTGAAGAGCGGAAACGTGCTGGTGTCATCATCGCTGCGCGCGAAGATTACGGATTTTGGATCCATTCGCCAGTGCTTTACGCGTGGCGGCAGAGCCCACAGCAGCGGCCACACTCGCCTGTCATCCAGCCAAGCTGACGATGATCCGCAATACAGCCAGCACGCTGGGCTGCAGACAATGACGAGCATGACGCTAACGGCTGGCGTGGGCACGCCACTGTACATGGCACCAGAGGCACTGACGGGCGACAAGTACAGCTTTGAAGCCGACATCTTCAGCTTTGGCGTGCTGATGTGGGAGATGGCGACACAGCGACCACCGGATCTGATTGAGCAAGAAAAAGGAAGTGGCTTCAGAGGACCACTGCTGCCAGCAATCACGGAGCTCTTGATGGAGGGCAAGCGGCTCAAGTTTGACGACATGGGTGGTGAGTTTTGTGTGTGTGTGTGTGTGTGTGTGTGTGTGTGTGTGTGTGTGTGTGTGTGTGTGTGTGTGTGTGTGTGTGTGTGTGTGTGTGTGTGTGTGTTCGTGCTTTTGTGCAGTGTTTGTTCTTGCGCGAGCATGGTGGGGTTCTGACTTCTTGCCTGTGCATCCTTTCCCCCTCACCCACTCACTCACTCACACACACACACACACACACTCACTCACTCACTCACTCACTCACTCACTCACTCACTCACTCACTCACTCACTCACTCACTCACTCACTCACTCACTCACTCACTCACTCACTCACTCACTCACTCACTCACTCACTCACTCACTCACTCACTCACTCACTCACTCACTCACTCACTCACTCACTCACTCACTCACTCACTCACTCACTCACTCACTCACTCACACACGCATCCTTCTCCACAGCCATCCCCGAGTGGTTCCAGTCGCTGACGTACAACTGCATGGCGCAGAATCCGCGTGAGCGCCCGTCGTTTGGGGAGCTCAAGGACCATCACCTCGCATAGTGTCATGTCACTCATGTGCGGATGTGTCTCAGATGTGCATGTATGTTCTTGCTCGTGCTTTACACGCCCGACGAGCGTTTGTGCGTCAATGAGGGTTGCTTCCCCTCCGTACGGGTTAACAGTCAGTGAACCATGAACGCATTTACTTCAGTAGGAGGGAACACACGGAACAAGCGACGATTTAGGCCACACACACACACACACACACACACACACACACACACACACACACACACACACACACTCACACACGCTCGCACGCACACACACGCACGCACACACATACACATATATGTATATATGTACACACAACATACACGTATACATACACACAGGCACATACGCACACATACATTCGCAATACGCACACAATATATAAATGTCGGACAAGCATGTAACACTATCGCGAGAGAAAGTATGGAGACCGATACGTATCTCGATCAACAATTTTTAGCGGTGTGCCTTGTGGTCTTGTTTGGAATGTGTTGGGTCTTCCTCCCCTACGTTTCATCAGAGTGAGGCGTTTCTTAGCGGTGTGCCTT
>NW_004754902.1:340248-349308 GCF_000188695.1 Salpingoeca rosetta | reverse complement strand
ACACGCACACACGCACACATACATTCGCATACGCACACACAACACACACGCACGCACACACACGCACACACGCACGCGCACACACACGCACACACACGCACACACACACACACACACACACACATGCGCGCGCGCCTCACTCGTCGGCCTGCTTGCTCATGTAGTCATGAATCTTCTCACGCAGCATTTCAGCAGAGGTGCGTGTGCTCTCCGTGACAGGCACGCCATGCTGAACAAGGCCGCATACGTCCGCAAGCTTGCCTGCGGTGTTGCACTGCACATACACGCAGAGCTGGCCGTCTTGGTTGTAGTCGGCCAGCACAGCCATGGTGTTGACAATGTGTCCAAGAGCGGTGGCATAGGCACCGCCCAGGCCCGTCGCGTTCTTGATGTCGCAAATGTCCGACACGGTCGTCTGCAGCGTGTAGATGTCGTGGTGCTCGAAACTGCGCTTGCCGGCCTGCTGCGTGCGCATCATGTTGAGCAGGCAGTTGCTGAGGGCGGGGAGCAGGTCCGGGTGATCGACAGCGATGACAACCTTCGTCATGGCCACCAGAACCATGGACACGGCGTCCATGGCTGGACTGGCAGTCTCAAGAGACGCATCGGGCTCCGTGCACAGCACCTCACACATGCACGCGGCGCTGCACGGGATGTCTGGGTCGGGCCACGCCACCTGCAGCACGTCGCGAAGGAGCGCGGCGAACCGGCGCTTGTGTCCTTTGACGCCTGCAAGGTGGAGCCAGCGGCGCGCATTGGGCACGTGGATGAACATGGTGGACAACATCTTGAGGGCGTTGCTGAGGAACGGGTACGTGTCCTGCGTGCATGGTGTCTTCTCCAGCAGGGCGAGGAGGAGGTGCTGGGCAGAGCACGTGAAGAGATAGTTGCAGCATTCACTGTCCACGCTGAGGGCTGTGAGGAGCTCACACGCCTCGGCGCCCAAGTTGCTTGGCGTTTGCAGCACCAGCACAAACTGGTCCTCATTGAACATGGCCTCGCGGCTAGCAAACTGGTTGTCGACGACCCTGATCACGCTCAGGTCCACGATGCCGCCCTCGTACGTGCTGCTCTGCATGTCTGCCACGCCAGCCTCTTGCGTCCTTTCTCCCTCATGAAGGCTCACCAGGGAGTCGTGCGGGCCCATGCGTGACACCTGGCGACCAATGGCCGTCAGGGGCACCTCCTCTTCTTCTTCATCCTGCGGCTGCTGTGATGGTTGCTGTTGCTGCTGCTGTTGCTGCTGCTCTGGCTCCGCTTCCTGGTCTTCCGTTTCTTCCACTTCAGCCTTCTCCCCCTCAATTGCCACATCAGCGTCGCGCTCGTCGGTGGGAACGTCTCCTCCCTGTGCTTGCTCGCCAGTGCCATTGTCAGCTTCGGCCTGATCATCACTGTCGTTGGCAAGGGCGTCATCAGCATCACCGCTCTCCTTTGCGGATGCCTTGCCGCTCTTGGTGGCACTTCCGGCACCTTCGGCCCCATTGTCCCCATGGTCCCCAGCACTTGCGTCCCCGTCCACCACCACACCATCACCATCACCATCGCCAGTGTCGGCCTCTTCAGGGTCCAGGATCTCCCCGATGACGATGGTGCCACCAGAGCTGTTGATGTTGTCGAGAACCTGCAGCGCAGTCTTGTGAAAATGATAGCCCACGAGCATGCGCGGCAAGTGACCGCCGGATCGCGCAAAAGCCGCGAGCGTGCGCCACCCGATGCTGGCAATGTCTGGCCTGTCCAAATTTCGCCTCATGAAGGTGACGACGCGTGCAATGACCGCCAGCGGGCGACGAGGCAACCAGCCGCTGTGCTTGAACAGCTGGCGCAGCACATCGCATGCCAGCATCTGCACGTGCTCGTCCAGGCCGCGACCATCGCCGTTGAAGAAGTTGTCAATGGCAACCAGCGCATAGCGCGCAAGCTCTGCGCGCGTGTGGTCGCTCTTGGTCTTGCACGCCAGGCGCATGAGCGACATCCCAAGGTACATGCTCGCATTGAAGGGCGAACCAACGTCCATCTTATTCATCACGACCCAGACGGCTCGGTTCGCCAGCAGGTCGTGGTGGACCCCAAGCTCCATCTGCACGTGGAGGATGTGCAGGGTGTCATACACAACGGCCTGGTCCTGTCTGCCGCAGTCGATCAGGTGCTGGACCAAAATCAACACGTCGTCCTCGTCCAGGGGCACCTTGCTTTGGCGCACGCACATGGAGATGGCACGCACCGCTGGGTCGCGAACCTCAGTGTTGTCAGGCACATTCTGCAGAGCCTTAAAGGCTAGGTCGCGGATGATCTTGTTGCTGTAGCCGTCGCAGAACAGGCACTGCGCCGCACACAGCATCGTGCACAGGCAGGCTTGCACCTCAGGTTGGGTGTCGAGTCCCTCCACCAGGGTGCCCTCAAGCGTGCGAAGCGTCCGCAGGAGCTCCGTCTGGCCCGCCCGCTCGAAGAACACGGGGTGCTGTATCACCGCCGCGATGACGCGCAGGCCCGCGGTAACCATGAACGACTTGTGCCGATACCGCACAACGGCGTTCAGCACGCTCGACAGCAAGCGGATGGCGCCCACCTCATACTGCGGCTCCGTGCCGTCAAACCGCATGCTTGCCAGGGTCTCAAGCGCCCAAAGCTCATTCTCCATGTTGGAGCCGAGCCTCAAGCTCTCGAGCACTGCGCACGTCTTGCGCAGGATGCTGCGCCGGTCACGAGGCTTCTTCCTCTCCTTGTGTTGCCGCTGCAGCTGCTGATCCATGCTTGCGTTGGGTGCTTGCGCTGGTCACTGGGTGGTGGCGGCTTTGAGGTTAGTGAGGGCAAGGGGGCTAACGCTGGCGGTTGCTTTTGGTGGTGACGGCGGTGGTGCTGGTGGCTGCTTGGTTGAGCTAAGGGGCTGGGAGGGGGGAACTTGGGACGTTGCACAACCTCACAATCGAATTCTCGGCAAGGTGGGGACGCTGCTTGGGGGAAATGGCCATCCCGTGGATCAGGCATGATCACCCATCTTGACATCGATGGTAAGGTCTGCCAGTCGCTGTTGTGGTGAGCGGGTGGTGCGGATGTGGTGGTGTCGAACAAGGTCCTGAGGTCTGCTGCGGAGAACGTGGGGAACAGTCATTGATGGTGGTGATGTGGTAGTGGTGATGATGGTGGTGCTGTTCGAGACAGGAGCAGCCGAATTCCGAACCAAGCAAGAGAGAGAAAAGGAGGAACAAGGCCAAGGTGCTTTGCGGAGACAGCAAAAGGCAGTGGCGGATGATTGTGCGGGTGTGGGTGAACCGCCGTGCACTGCTCGATTGAGGGTGGCATTGGGGGTGGCGAACCTCTGTGTTGTGTTGCTGTTGGTGCTGGTGTGTTGTGCGTGACTGTGATGCCAGAACGCAAGACATGACATGTGACGTCACACATCACACACAGCGCCAAATTCCGAAAGCGAACGACAACGCAGAAGAGCAGAAGTCACTGCCACACATCACGTCCAGTGCTCCGAACACCCCACGAGCAGGCCGAGGTTGGCCAGGTGCCACTTGGGCATTGCCCATGGCAGCTCATTGTACAGGTTGCGGCAGGTGAGCATCAGGTTGAACAGGGCTCGCGCATTGCTGCGGCGGTGGCGGCGGTGCCGGTGGCGGCGGTTTGGCATGTCGTCGAGCTCCTCGCCTGGGCTTGCGGGTTGGCTTTGGGTTTCCAACAGGTGCTGCGCGATCGTGGCCCACTCAAACACGGAAATCGCAGGTGGTGACCGTGTGCGGGTGGAAGCTGAGGGAGTGGAAGGTCCTGGAGGTTCCATCCTTCGTGCGCGATAGTTTGGCGGAGGATCCTGGATCAAGTCAAGAAGGGACAAGGAAGGTGAAAACGCTGAATGTAGGCTTGTTCTCTTCCGTTTGGTGGACCTGTGGTAGACACTGCTGGTTGCAGAGATGAGATGAGCAAGCAGATGGAGTCTGAGACTCTTGATGATGAAAAGCAGCAATCCGCCTGTAGTTCACTTGGCTTTGTGGCTGAGGTGTTCTTCTTGCTGCGTTGGGGCACGTTGATGTGAAATGAAATAAGGGAAAGTGCACGCGCTCTGTCCTTCAGACAGCAACCACAACCAGCACCTTGAGTGGTGGTGGTACAGCAGGAAGGGAAGGCAGGAAGGGAAGTTGGCAGGACGCTGTGAGAGATGTGTGCTTCTGGATTGCTCGTGGTGCTGTTGGGAAAGTGACAATGGTTTGTGTTCTTGTGTTTGTTTGTTTTCGCTTACTTGCCGTTGTGATGACTGTGCGGTTTTGTGTTTGTGTTTGTTTGAAGGTGCAACTTTTCGCAAGATGCTTAGAAGTAAGATGGCATCACACGAGAGACGAGAGAAGTGTTCGTTGGTGTAGTTCTTGGCTCTCCTGTTCTCTGCTCGTGCAGATCTGCAAGGAAAGACGGGACACGTGTGCTCTTCTCTTCTTGCTCTCTGATATGGAGTGGCTAAGGTGCTCGCTCGAGCAGCAATCGAACAAGAAAGAGAGAAAGCTATTGATTCCCCTCGAAGCGTAGGTAGCCAAGTTAGCCAAGTTGACTTTGATGTGACAGAGAGAGGTCTTCTGGGTCTTGGAGTCCTCTTGCACTTGCTGCCTGGCTGCATGGCGAGCGCAGGCATCTTGGCTCCCCCCTTCCCCTCATCAGCTGCAGCTGCAAAGCCATGATGTCAAGTTCAAGCTGAGAAGCCCAGCAAAAGAAGAAAAGAGCAAAGCACACCTCCACAAGCCTACAAGCACAAGCACAGCGCGCTAAGGCGCTACAGACAGCGCGTTCAAATCAAGCGCGGCCGCAAAAGTGAGCTTCCAGGTTTTCGGCCAGAAGGCAAAACACTCTTCAGTTCCCCATCCACTCAAGCCCCTCAAGCGTCTAAGCGTGACTCTCGTCAAAAGAACAGAACCATGGCTGACACCAGTGAGCACCGCCTGACGGACGGCGTGTCTGTGGGGGCGATCAAGGCCTTCCTCGCAGACCTGAAGAAGGAGTTCCCCGACACGTACACTGAGATGACCACGGAGGATGCCTGCAAGCAGCTCGTGGTGCCACGCACACAGCAGGACAACTGCGCCTACGTCGAGCAGCTGCGCAAGCAGTCACCACATGAACATGTGGGCAAGGCCACCGTGTTTGTGTCGCACGCGTGGCGATACAAGATCGCGGACGTGCTCAACGTCTTGCTTGAGTTTGCGGAGGAACAAAGAGTAAGGAAGGAAGACAGCAAGCCAGTCTTCTTCTGGTTTGACCTCTTCATGAACAACCAAAACGCCAACATTACCGCCAACCTCCCACAAGAGTGGTGCGTCTATGTGTGTGTGTGTGTGTGTGTGTGTGTGTGTGTGTGTGTGTGTGTGTGTGTGTGTGTGTGTGTGTGCGTCTATGTGTGTGTGTGTGTGTGCGTGTGTGTGCCTTGTGTGCGCCTGCGTGCTATACCTCCCCGTTTCTTGCACACTCCCACTCCCTCACATCACGCCCCTCCTCTCCCTTCCCCCAACACAACAGGTGGAGCACGACGTTCAAGGAGTCGATTGCCAACATTGGACGCGTGCTGCTGGTGTTGATGCCGTGGCGGGACCCCGTGCCACTGACCCGGGCGTGGTGCCTGTGGGAGATCTTCTGCGGCGTCAGCAACGAGGGCACGGAGGTCAGCATCCGCTTACCCAAGAGCGAGGAGTCAGAGCTGGAGGCCGCCATCCGTGAAAGCTCCAAGTCGGTGATGGATACGCTGGTGCTCGTACAAGCACAGCGCGCCGAAGCATTCAACCCACGCGACAAGGACATGATCTTCGAGGCCATTCAGAACGGCGTGGGCTTTGGTGCTCTCAACCAGGCCGTCAAGGACCAGCTGCGCGCCTGGTGCCTGAGCAAGATGGTGGCTGCGGTGGAGGCCATGCAGGCACGTGGAGAAGACAAGACCGAGGTGTTTGCGGGATTGTGCAACCATGTTGGCATTGTGCTGAACGAGTTCAGTGAGCACGACCGGGCAATTGCGTACTACCAGAGAGCCCTGGCAATTTGGCTTCACACTGAAGGAGTGAAGGGGTTGAATGTGGCTGCGGTGCACAACAACCTCGGTGTCGCCTATAACAGCAAAGGCAAGCTCGACAAGGCGGTTCAGCACCACGAGCAGGCCCTTGCCATCAACGTGGAGATGCTGGGAGAGACGCACCCGAGCACAGCTGACACCTACAACAACCTTGGCAGTGGATACTACTGCAAAGGCGAGTACGACAGGGCGATTGCCTACTACAAGAAAGACCTCGCCATTACTGTGGAGACGTTGGGGAAGACACACCCAAACACAGCTGCGTGCTACGGCAGCTTGGGCGGCGCCTATTACAGCAAGGGCGACTACGACACGGCGATTGAATACTCTAAGATGGCCAATGAGGTGTTCGTGGAGGCGCTGGGCGAGAAGCACCCGCGCACAGCAGACACATACAGTAGCATGGGAAACGCGTACGCCGACAAACGCCAGTATGACCTGGCCGTTGATTGCTACGAGAAGAGCCTTGAAATCAGAGTTGAAGTGCTGGGACAGCAGCACACGAAGACAGCAGACGTGCACAATAATTTGGGGGTTGTGTTCAAGAGCAAAGGCGAGTACGACAGGGCGATTGCGTCCTATGAGAAGGCGCTCGCCATCCGAATGGAGATTCTGGGCGAACGCCACCCACACACAGCTGATTCGTACAACAACATCGGGCTCGCATACGCCGACAAGGGGGAGTACGACAGAGCGATTGCATACTACACGAAGGCCCTCGAAATCGGAGTTGAGGTGCTGGGCGAGAAGCATCCGAGCATCGCCGACTCGTACAACAACATGGGGAATGCACACGCCGGCATTGGTGAGTGCGATAGGGCGATTGGCTGGTATGAGAGGGCCCTCGCCATCAAGGTGGATATGCTGGGTGAGAAGCATCCGAGCACAGCTCAGACCTACAACAACGTGGCCGAAGCGTACCGCAACCAGGGTAAGTACGACACCGCGATTGCGTATCACGAGAAGAGCCTCGACATCAAGGTGGCCTTGTTGGGCGAGAAACACCCGAGCACTGCAGACTCGTACAATAATATGGGAAACGCATACGCCGACAAGGGTGAGCACGACATGGCGATTGATTGTTACGAGAAAGCCCTCGCCATCAAGCTGGAGGTGCTGGGCGAGAAACATCCGAGCACAACGATGACGCGTGGGAACATCGGCCTGCTGCACGAAAAACGCAGCAATAAGGAGCGAGTCGACAGTGGCACGGCCGCAGTTGACTCAGCTTACCCCAACACACGCAAGGTGGCGCGCAATCTGCGGCGCATTCGCGGCGATAGTGACGGTGGCGACAGCGAGCACGACAATGGCGTTCAGCAACAAGACACCGGCAGTGATCAAGTGCAAGCTTTGGCTGGTCAACAAGACGAAGCAGACGAAGCAGACGAGCGACAGGGGTGCTCTTCACAGCAGCCGCTTGTCGGGTGGTTGCAGAAACGTGGGCGACGGAGGGCCGCCTTCCGCCCATGCTGGTGCAAGCTTGACGACAGCCACTTCGCGTACAGCAAGTCCGCAGCACGACCGCCAAAGCGACGCATCTCCCTGTTGGATGTACTGTCAGCTGAGCTCGCCCAAGACAACAGTGAGCTGCACGTTGCCGTTCCTGGGCGAACATTCATCTTTCGCTCGGACGACCGCTCTGACACCACGCTTGCCGAATGGTGCAGGGCCATCAACAACTGCCTGAACGAGTGAAGAAGAGTGGGTGAGGATGAGAATGGGTGTTGTGAGGGTGGGTTGCTGCAAGTTGTTTTGAGTGTGGGTGGCTTGTTTTGTGTTTGCTTCTTGCCTTCCATGTCGTTCTGCGTGTTTGCCTGCACGCAGTGCTTTCTTGTCGGTTGTTCTCTTTTCGTTGCCCCGTGTGGTTGCGTGTTTTCCTTGGCACGCCTTGTCTCGCTTCGTGCATGTCTAGATGTCTAGCGGGGTTCACACCTCGCGTCTTGTTCTGTTTGGCCGTTTGCCCCAAGTACACGTCAGACGTTATGTGAATACTCAAATGCAACTGAGTATCCCAGTGCAGAACGCAAATGCAGATACATCGGGCTGCTATCGTGCCTGTCGTGCAATCGTGGTCGTGCTCCTGTGGAGTTTGTTTGTGTCGTCGTTTTCATTGTGTGCACCAAGCAACTGGCTGATGTATGCAGTGCATGGCCACGCGTGTGCTACCCCTGTCTCCTCTGCTGCACCCAACAAGCCCCGCACACGCAGAAGAGGATGGAACAAACGTGCTTGTACGATGCGGCTGCACAAACAGGCAGGTCTTCAACATGCCTAACCCAGCACCTCACCTCGAAAGCTCCAAGCAAGTTGCTCACGCAACCGATTCACTGCAACATCACCATATGCTGTGACGCCTTCCGTGTGTATGCATGCGCTTTATGTACATTAACCACGGCCACAAAAACACACCTATGACCCCACCAACTCAAGCAAACGTGCTTGTCGGAAGAAACAGCTCAAAGAGTGTCAACACACAACGGCTACCATCGTCGCTTTCCCCACCTCCACCCCAACCTCAGCTCCACACACCCACAGCTTCAGCACTGCATGACACCGCCACCGCCACCGCCTCTACTCTGCTGTACAATGGCGGCAAACATGTCTGGTGGCAACGCGTGTCTGAACCTGTCCACCAAATCCTCCATTTCGTCCACGCGCGATTTCAGCTTGCGCTTCTCGTGCTCCTGTTGCGCAACCCGGCCCTGCAGCTCCTCCACCTGTGGTGTGTGTGTGTGTGTGCATGTGCGTGCGTGTGCGTGCGTGTGTGTGTGTGTGTGTGTGTGTGTGTGTGTGTGTGTGTGAGTGTGTGAGTGTGCGTGTATATCTGCATGTGGGGCGGAGCGTCAAGGCCTCCCACCAGCACAAAAAAAGAAGCGGAGGTGGGGAAAGGAGAGTTAATATCAAGGCACACAATGCAAAATCAAGGGTACTACGATAGAAACTGAGAGTGGCATGGGGAAAGGAGAGGAGAAATACAATAAGAAAAAAAACAAATATATGACATATTATGTATA
>NW_004754902.1:327513-340148 GCF_000188695.1 Salpingoeca rosetta | reverse complement strand
GTGAGTGGTGTGGCGTGATGATAAGTTGTTTGAGTCGTCCTGTGCAAATTGCAAATTATGATGAGCACCACACCGACCCGCACATGACACACACCCATACACACACTCACGCACACACACGCACACACACACACACACACACACACACACACACACACACACACACACACACATACGCACTTGCTGCCGACGCTGGCGTCTGTATGCCTTCATGTAATCGCGGCGATCACGCACGCGTGGCGTCTTGGGTTTGTCCTGGCCAGCCTGCCGTCGTGACTGCAAGCAACCACAACGTCAATCACATGCGTGAGAGTTTGTTGAGAAGGAGAAACAATTCTTGCTTCGAAGCACACGCGCGTTCAAGCTCACACAGATACACACACTCACACAAGCACTTGCACGCACTCACACATTTGCACACATTGCTCACCCTCTTTGTCGCCGCCTTTGTTGGTTTCTTCACAGATGTTGCGCCCTGAAATGCATGGACACAGTGCCAGTGAACGGGGTGCCAGTGCGAGCAAATGCGACTGCTCATGTGCAAGTGTATGTGTGTTCATGTGCGCCTAAACACAGAGCGCGGTTGTGACGTGCGCACCTTGTTTGGAAGCTTGTCTGCAGTACCCGCCTGCACGGGTGACCGCTGTGATTCTGCACCACGAGGAGTGGAAATGGTGGACACATGGTCGTCAGCAACAATAATCTACATGGGACAGAGAATTTACACACAGCACACACAGCACACACACACACACACACACACACACACACACACACACACACACACACACACACACACACACACACACACGACTGCACAGACACACTGCAACGCACTTGCTCCGTGTTGGCGAGATGGTGCGTTCCCGTTGCGGTTCACGTTGCCGCTCTTGGTTGTGCACGGCAGCGAGAGCGGTGGCAGTGCAGTTGAATGCTGCTGCTGCTGCTTGTTGTGGTGGTGGGGCGCTGGGATGGAGAAGAGTGAGCGGTCGAGTGCATGCGGGGCAATATTCTGTCCAGCAGCACCACTGGCCTGTGATGAGGCAGCATGGCGTGGTCGACCGTTGTTGCCACTGCTACTGCTCGTTGTCACCTGCTGATCATTGTGGGCGCTGGTCTGCTGCATCCCTTCAACCAACCAAGGAGGTGGCACAAGCAGCCTCCGTTGCCCCTGCTGCTGCTGCTGCTGCTGCTGTTGTTGTTGTTGCGCGTGTGGCTGCATACCCATGGCAGCGCCGTGTACACGACCCACACTGCACACGCGCAGCCCTTGTTGTTGTTGTTGTTGTTGTTGTTGTTGTTGTTGTTGTTGTTGTTGTTGTTGTCGAAGGTCGTTGACGGTGACGGGCGAGAGGGCGGCTGCGTCGCCGCTGCCGTGCAGGGCCAGCTCGTCGCTGAAGTTTGGCGACTGCGCGTTGAACATGTCTGCAAACATGTCTGTGGACGTCGTGGCTGCAGAGTCGAGAGGAATCGTGATGGTGCTCATGTGTGCCGGCTCAAGCATGTCCTCCGCCGTTTCCCCCGCGTGCACCGGGTACATTTGCGTGTGTGGTCGGTGGTGCGGGTGGAGATGTTCGGAGTGCAGGTGCAGATGCAGGTCAGAAGGCAGCGGTTCATCCTCAAATGCACGGTGAGCGGCGTCATGCATCAGCGAGATGCTGCCGTCACCACCACCACCATCATTGACTGCAACAAAGCTGTCGTGGTGGCCAATGGAGGTTGATGTGGTTAGTGTGGTGGTGGTGGTGAGCCGGTCGCTGTGCAGTGACGAAGACCGGGGTGAACTGCCGCTGCTGTTGTCGTTTGACGAGTGGCCGTGGCTCACGTCGTGCTGTTGCTGCTGGTATTGTGGATGGTAGGGGTGGTAGTGTGGATGATGTGTGTCGCTGGTGCTGGGTAGGGCGGTGGCGTGTGTGCGGGGCTGGTTGAGACGACGCTGCACGGCATCTGAGGCCAGCACCTCCACAGCGTCAACGCCGCCCCCGCGCAGCAGCTGTTGTCGCTGTTGTTGTTGATGGTGCGGATGTTGATGGTGTTGGTGGTGTTGGCGTGGCGGGGATGGTGTGTATGCGACTGAGCTGTGGGAGAAGGAGGGATGTAGGTGTCCACCCATAACCATCTCGTCCACCCCGCGTAGGCGCACAGCTGGTGGTGGCGGTGGCGGCACGATGGATGGCAAGGGAAGGGACGTCTCATGCATGGCACTGCTGCTGCTGCTGCTTGTGGTGTAAACGGTGGCATTGGTGGTGTTGCTGTTGTGGTGCTTGCTGTGACTGCCCCTGTTGTTGTTGCCGCTGCTGTTGTTGCCGCTGCTGTTGTTGCGTCGTTCATCCTCCCACCCTCGACCACCGCCAGCGTCATCACCACCACCTCGATCAAAACCACCATCACCACCGCCACTTCCACGGCTGCCGGTGTTGAAGGTGCCGCCGAGGAGAATGACAGCAACGACAAACGCAACGCCGCCAACGACGCAGCCGACAACGATGACGACAAGCTGTGCGGTGCCGACATCGTGCACTCTCTTGGACGGCGGTGCTGGCGTGGATGAGCAGTCCCCACGGGCACCGCAGTCCCCGCCAGACTTGGCAATCAAGGGGCGCGCAACCACAAGCGTGTCGCTGTCAGCGGCAAGGGGCAGGTGGATGGCAATGCCCGGGTCCTCTGCCACGTCAAAGAGGTGTTGCAGGGTCGAGGTGTTGGTGATGCTGAGCTCAACCTTGACCCCAACGGCCTCCATCTCGCCAACGTAGCTGGCGATGACCTGCTGCGAAACGGAAGAAGCGGGGACGGCGGCAGCATCCAGGACGGCAGTCACCAGTGCATCGCGCGCGCTGTCGGATGCCACAATGGCGGCGTGGTCGGGGGTCGGAAACCAGCAGGCAAACGAGTGCATGTCCAAGTTGCCCCACGGGGACATGCTCATGTCGGCATCGTCATCACTGAGTGCGGTATCTGCGGTGGTAGTAGTCGTGGCCGCAGCAGCCACGGTGGCAGCAGCACCACCACTAGCAGCAGCTGTCGAGCCCAAGGCGATGAGGGGGCAGAAGGCGCCGATCAGCACAGCCAAGAGGACGACGCTCACGCATGTGGAGCGTGCTGCCCCAACTGTGCGGCGTTGCCTCTGCTGCCGCATATTGTCGTTGTTTGTCGTTGTTGTTTGTTGTTGTTGTTGTTGTTGTTGCTGTTGTTGTTGGCGGCGATGATGAGTGCATGCACGGAAGCTGTCAAGGGGCTGTTGATCGCCCAGATGTGCAGCACACCAGAGAAGAGCAGGTGTGCAGTACAGCACAGGGGGTGCACAGACACAGCAAACACGACAACCCTCAAAAACCAGACGTCACAGGGAGAGGGAGAGAACGCAGATGCGGATGCGTCGGTTTGATGTGACAGAGGAGGAGGACGAAGAAGAGAAACGCACGGCACGAATATGTCACGGGCGTTCAAGCGAGCGTGTGTGTGGAGAAATGAAAACTCTTCGCCAACAAGGTTTGTTGTCTTGGCACAAGGGTTCGTGCACCCCTCTCCTTGGGACAAACATGACGAGGAGTGCGTTGTGTGCTTGTGCTGTGGGTGATGTGTTGTGTGTGCTGCTTGTTGGGTTGATGATGTTGGTCCGTTCAACTATGTATCAACTTGGCTGGCTGGTGTGAGTTTGTGTTGTGGCGGCAGGCAGTTGACGAATGTTATTTTAAAATACGACAAATAATCGACGGAGGACAGCAAGCAATATGGAACGAACCAAAACACATGCAAAACTGAGTGCACTGTTGCTTGACGTGTGCATGTCATCATCATCATGATGGCGCAGCCAACAAGGCGACGACTTCTGGGAACTTGGCTTGCACGGCCAAGTCGTGCGCTGTCTTGCCTATGCATATGCGCGCGTGCATGTATGAAGGGGCATGTGTGTGTTTGTGTGTGTGTGTGTGTGCGTGTGTGTGTGTGTGTGTATGGGAATGAGTATGCACGGACGCAACATACGGAGGCGTGCGCTGCTGCGGCACGTCGCGAGTGATGCAAGCAAGCACGCAAGCAAGCAAGCAAGCACGCAAGCAAACAGGCTTCATGCAGCCAACATGCCAAGCAGGGAACACACAACACAAGCGCACACAGACGTACACACAGACGTGCACACACACACACACAGACGTACACAGACGTGCACACACACACACACACACACACAGACGTACACACATACGTGCACACACACACACACACACAGTCGTACACACAGACGTGCACACACACACACACACACACACAAACACACAGGCACACACCGGAGCTGTTCTTGATGGTGGTATCTGCTCCCAGGTCGAGGAGGGCACGGCACACCTCCGCATGCCCGTGCCACGCCGCCCGCTGGAGAGGCGTGTTTCCATAATGTGTTTGTGCATTCACATCAGCGCCCTGTGTGCACGCATGACCATGTGCGGGTGTGTTGCCGTGAGTGTTTGTAAGATGACATGCATTGAACAACCGCAAGCGCCAAACCAACCAAAGCAATCGCAAGACGATGGTCCTCATATCACACACAAACACACACACACACACACACACACACACACACACACACACACACACACACACACACACACACCGCCTGAACCAGCAACTCCACGCAATCCTGTAAGACATCAATACAGGGGTATGGAACGTCAGTCAACATCTTTACAGCAGCAGCAAAAGGGAGAGCGGGATGGCGTCACACAGCACACACACTCTCTCTTGCTCGCCTTGAAGTTAGCCTCTGCGGCCCTGTGTAGCGGTGTTGCGCCGTTAATGTCTTGCATATCCACACTCGCACCTAACGACAGCAGTGTCTGCAGGGCACAGCACGATTCATGAGCGATGAGGTTGGGCTGAGCAGGTGAAGGGGCACAGAGGTTCGCAGACGGATAACCGTGACGGCTGGGCTTGCACTGCGCGACGACACAACCACCACGTGCATGTGCCTTCTCTCTCTGTCTCTCTGTCTCTCTGTCTCTCTCTCCCTCACTCTCTCTCACACACACTCCCTCTCCCTCTCTCTTTCAGACACACACACACACACACTCACTCACTCTCGTTCATACACACACACATACACACACACACTCACTGACACTCACTCACTCTCGTTCATACACACACACACACATGTGCACACACACACACCTGCATGAGTTGGGTGCTGCCGTGGGTGGCGGCAATATGTAGCGGCGTCTCCTTGTTGTCGTTGATGGCGTTAACGTCCAGTTGCCTCATTGTCGGCACATGCCGTTGTTTTTGTTGTGCTGGGGTACTTGCTGTGATGAGGGTGTTAGTCTTGGGCACGTCGTCGAGCTGTGCCGCGACGTGCAGGGGCGTGTTTCCGTACTTGTCGCGCACGTTGACGTCAGCGCCTCGCTCCAGCAACACCCCCATAGTCGCCGTGGACAAGGACGCTTCCATGGCGACCTAAGAGTACGGTTGCGTGTGGGTGTGTGTGTTCGCGCGACGGGAGGGAGGCAAGAGAAAAAGGCACCGTACGTAACACATGCAGCGAGAGAGATAGAGATACATAGAGAGAGGAAGCAGACAGACGCGAGGAGGCGGTGAGAACAATGACAACAAGCCACCATCGCACGCACACACACATACACACACACACACATACACACACGCACTCTCACACGCACACACGCACATGCAGACACTCTCTGCTGCACTCACGTGGAGCGGAGGCTTTAGGAGAAACTCGTGGCAGTTGATCTCGGCGCCCTCATCCAACAAGTGGTTGATCTGAGGCCGGGAAGAAGGAGCAGCAAACGGAGGAGCCATCAGCAAGCAAGCAAGCAAGTGATGTTGGAGTGCAAGGGGTCAGCAGAAGCTGTAACGGCAGTAACGGCAGTGACAGTGATGCCTGCACAGACACAGGGCAGTGGTGTGATCACCGTGGCGACAGCGGCGCGCTGCTGCACTGCCTCCACGAGCCGTTCATTCAATGCCACCTGCACAATGTATGTTTATGCAGGGTTCGGGTGGAGCTTAATGAGATGGTCGTTGGTGCTTGTGATGCAGACGAACAGAGTAAGCGAGTGCGAGAGTGAGCATGCGAGTGCGATCAGTGAGCATGAGTGAGTGAGTGAGTGAGCATGAGTGCGAGAGTGAGCATGCGAGTGCGAGAGTGAGCATGAGAGTGCGAGAGTGAGCATGAGAGTGTGAGTGAGCATGAGAGTGTAAGTGAGCGTGTGAATGTCACACACACACACACACACACACACACACACACACACACACACACACACACACACACACACGCACACACACACACACACGCACACACAACCTGTCCCCATGTCCGCTGTTGTTGTTGTTGCAGCGCTTCATCTCTGCCTGTCGTGTTGTCGTCACTCATACTGTACTGATCTCAGTTTACGAGTTATTTGTGCTGTCGGTATCTGTCTACCTGTCATTTCTGACGTGCATGCATGCACGTTCTATTTTCTCGGCTTGGTTGGGTGGCGTTGCTGCCGGGACAACGGACTTGTCTTGGCCATGCACGGCGTATGTTATTGACCGAAGCACATTTTCGGGGCTCCAACCAAACTTCGCAATTCTTCGCTACCCCCAACCTTGCCGCCAAAACCTTTGCCCTGATGTTGTCCAAGTTGTGCATGCATGCATGCATGACAACAGCGGCGCAGCGTGCCTTTTGTTTTTCCGGCTCACTCACTTCCCTTCTCTCGCACAAACGCTCCTGTGGGCGACCCACAACACACAAGTAATCAAGCAAAGCAAAGGTGACTTGGCTGGCATGTACGAAATTCGCCTTGATCCGCTTCGCTTAAGTGTCCTTGATCCGCCTTGCTTCGCGTGCTTTGCTTGTTGCGTGTGCGTTCCGTCCCAGTTGTCAAAATCTTTTTTTTTATTGTTTGCTTTGTGTGTGTGTGCGTGTGTGTGTGTTTTGCTCCGTCCAAGCACTCACGCTGCAAAGAAGTGAAGCAAGACGTCTGCCAACCACCAGTTGACGCACGCACGCACGCACTTCTTGTCGTCCATCCATGCGGAGTATTCCTTGGTTCCTTGTTGATGTTCTTTTCGAGACCCGACCACCCCCACGAACCGCCCCACACATACACAAAGCCTACGCACACATCCATCACAGGAGCTCACTTTGCACCCACGTTCATCACACCCACGTTCATCACACAAAGGTTGCACACTTTGCGCACGAATTACTTGCTCACTTCGTCCAAGCCAGACGCGCCACGACACACACACACACGCACGCACGCGCACACAAACAAACAACCGTCCACAACCTACGGGCGTCCCTTCTGCATCAAGCCCCTCCACTATCCTCCTCCCTCGTTTTGCGGGTTTCGACTCATTCCGCGTTCGGCACGACCAGCCGTTGTTGTTGTTGTTGTTGGTGCTGCTGCTTTGCACCAAGGCACACAAGTGCGCACACAACCGCATCCGCGCACGCATCCTTAAGCAAGCAAGCAAGACACAAGACACAGCAATACACGCAACAACAACACGCGAGTTGTGTTGCTTGTCCAACACGGTCCCACCCATATCAAGTCGCTCACTTCATACGCGAAACACTCGCCCCACTTCGCTTCCACCCTCCCCCCATCCAGCCATCGCCAAGGCCCTCCATCCACCACAACCTGCACCTGCACCTCCTCGTCCTCGATTCCTGTCCGTCTGCGGCTGGTAAGTCCTGCCTGTTTTCCCCTGTCTTGTTTGTTTTGCACGAATGGCCCGTTGGGTTTTGTGTGTGTTCGTGAGTGTGTGTTTGAGGGAGTGAGGATGACCATGGCTGGCGATGGGAGATGGGGGATGGCAGTGTGGGTCATGCCACAACGTATCATGCCAGGCTGAAAGTCACGAGATGGCGGGAGCACTTGCGCATGAGCAGGACATTGATTGGCTCACACTCACACATACAACATCTTGCCTGACGTGTGGGGCATGCGCAAATGGGTTGGTGCGTGTTGTTTGATGTGTTGTGTGTGGTCTCCATTGCAATGTTACATGACGGGACAGAGTCCAGCAGCGTCAGCAGATTGGTGCTTGAGATTGATCACACACAGGCTGCCTGTCCGCCCCAACCTTCGAGTGCTTCCACTGCGCCACCTCGTGAGTGAAAGCGCGCGCGCGCGTGTGTGTGAGTACGTTTGCGTTGTGTGTCAGCTTGAGTGTGTGTCAGAGTATGTGTGTGTGTTCGTGTGTCTGAGTATGTGTGCCTGATTGTGTATCCGTTTGAGTGTGGTTGTGTGTCTGTTTCTGGTGCGATGTGAGTCAGTGGTGCGTGTGCGTGTCACAGTGCATCAATGGTTGTTTTTCTTCCCGCGCCCACCCATGCATGTCAACTTGACGCAACCCAGGAGGAGGAGCAATGGGAGATACGCACGTCATGAGCGACATGAACCAACTCCAATGTGCGTGCAGTCACCATTGCCAGATCGCCAATGCTTTGCGCGTCGCTGCTTGTTTTGTTTGTCCATCATTACTGTGTCATGTACACATCTGCATGTGCACATGCACTTGTTTTCCTGTGCAGTCGTCCTCACGCCACCACCCTTGTTGTTCTTGTTGTCCACGGCCTTTGGCAGCAGCGTTGTACGCAAGCATGCTGCGCGGACAACAGCAGCCCCAGCAGCAGCAGCAACACCCCTTTATGGTGCGTTTGCGCCTTTGTGCCTTTTGTGTTCGCGCGCGCGCGCGCGCGTGTGTGTGTGTGTGTGTTCGTGTGTGTGTGTGTGTGTGTGTGTGTGTTCGTGTTTGTTCTTTTTTTGTGTGCGTGTGTGTGCGTGCATCGCCCTCCCTTCCTCCCCCCCCCCCAATTTATCTTTCTGTGCATCTGTGTGCGCTCTTCTCAATGGCTTGCGATCAAATTCCTTGCTGCCACTCACCCATTCACCTCCCTGCTTTTGTACCCACGCGCACAGAATGGCTCGCCCGGCCAGCCACAGTACGAGCAAGCCGCATCCTCGCAGCCACAGCAGCAGCAGCAGCAACTCCGCCAACAGCAGGTGCAGCAGGACCAACAGCAGCAGCAGGATCCTATGCGCGCCATCAACCAACAGATACTGGCTCAGATGCTCGTCATGCAACAGCAGCAACAACAGCAGCAGCAGCAACAACAGCAACAACAGCAACAGCAACAGCTTGATCAGCAACAGCTCTTTGATCTCCAACAGCAGCTACAGCAGCAGCAGCAGCAGCAGCAGCAGCAGCAGCAGCAGCAAGAGGAAGATGCTCAGTTCCAGCAACACGGCGTCATGCTTCCCCAATTCCCTCATGACTCCTGCAGCACAGGGCAAGCACCTCAAATGCAGCAGCAACAACTCGCCCAGGACCAACAACAGCAACCATCGCCACAACAACAGGCGCAGCCGCAACAGCAGCCGCAGCCGCCGCAGCAACCGCAGCAGCAGCAACAGCCGTATTTCACACCCGCCCAGCAGCAGCTGCTCCAGCAACTCGCCCCAGCCTTGCAGCAGCAACAGCAACGACAGCAGCAGCAGCAGCAGCACGCCACTGCATTTCACGGGCCCCCGCAGTCTCTCGTGCAGGTGCGATGTGTGTGTGTGTGTGTGTGTGTGTGTGTTGTGTTTGCTTTGTGTGTGTGTGTGTGTGTTGTGTTTGCTTTGTTCGCGTGGATGTGTGTGTGCGTGTGTGCGTGTCGTCCCTGCCATGTTGTTTTCCCCTTTTGCTTTGTCTGGCCTTCCTGCATGCATGTACGCTCGTTTGCTTGAGTGGGTGCCGATCTCACTGTGGTGTGCTTTGGCCTGTGTGGTAGATGGATGCACTTCACAGTGGAGGGGAGCAGCAAGCCATGCCGACAGACCGTGAGTACGCGTGGATACTACTTGCAGGGTCCAAATGAACACATTTGCAGCGAACCGTGCGTGCGACGCAATTTGCTTGCAAGCATCCTACCATGATTTTTCACACCTCTTGGCCGCTTGCCTGCATGCACACACACACACACACACACATGCAGTGATGCAAATTGCACAGCAACAGGCCAGCCTCCTGCACGCCATGGGCTTTCCGCAAACCGTTCAGCTCAACGCGCTCAACTCCTACCTCCCTCAACCATCGGTTCGTTCACGGTTATATTGCGCGCGTGTGCGCGTGCGTGTGCGCGTGCGTGTGCGCGTGCGTGCGTGTGCAGTTGTGACGAACAGGGCACTCAGGTCTCGATTCCGATCCCTCTCCTAACGCAACAGTACACACACACACACACACACACACACACACACACACACACACACACACACACACACACACACACACACACACACACACACACACACACACACACACACCTACACACACCTACACAACCCATCAATCGACTGCACCAGGACCACGAAGCGTGCTGCGAACAAGAGCAAGAACGCCAACTCGTCCTCCTCCTCATCTGCCAATGGCCTCAGCAACGGCAACGGCTCAACCGGTCGCTCTCTCATCTGCTGTGATGCCTGCTCCAAACGCTTCCTCGGCAACCAGGTGTGTGTCAAAGTGCGTGTGTGTGTGTGCATGTATATGCGTGTGTGTGTGTGTGTGTGTGTCTGTCACAGTACATGTGTACATGTGTGTGTATGTGTGCGTGAGCGTGTGTGTGTGTGTGTGTGTGTGTGTGTGTGTGTGTGTGTGTGTGTGTGTGTGTGTGTGTGTTTGCCCAACTTACCCCCTCCCCATTTCTTCTTGTTCTTCTCATGCACATCAACTCACAATGCCAATGCATACACCATCCCCCTTCACACCCTTGATCCACCATCCACCATCCACCATCACCAGCGGCTGGTGTGGCATCGGCTGATGAAGCCGGCTGACATCCCAACACCGCACTGCGACATATGCGGGGGTCCGTTCGATGCAACCGAGGCTGAAGAGTTTGACCGCATGCGTCGTGCACAGCGGCAGGCAAAGGGCCAGCCACCACCGAAGCCCTTTGAATGCAAGCTGTGCGATGCCTCCTTCACCAGGTGCGTTGTAGTGTTGTGTGCGTCGCTTTGTGTTGCTGTGCGAACGCGAGTTGTTGTGCAAACGTGTGCATGTGTGCATGCGCAAGTGTCGCCCGTCCCCCAATGTTCGAGTATCTGGCCGCCTCATGCTATCCACAATGCGTTCCCTTCTCGCACCGCCCATTCCCGCTCTCAACGCCCTCACATGATGAGACATTGCTGATTGCTGCTGCTGCTGATGCTACTGATGACGATGATGACTAGGGGTGACCGTCTTCTTGCACATTCGCGTTTGCACACGGGCGAAAAGCCATTTGTGTGTGACCTCTGCCCTCGCTCCTTCTCACGCAAGGACAGGCTGAAGGTGTGTCTCTTGTGTGCGTGTGTGTGCGTGTGTGTGTGTGTGTGTGCGTCTTGGGTGTCTTGGGTGTCTTGGGTGTCTCCCTATCTGCCTGCCATTTCCGTCTCCTTCTCTGCCGTTTCCCAACTGTCCTCGTTGCTGGCGAATACCTCCAGTCGTCCACCCACACTCGATTTTTCAATCTTCTCACACCGTCTCCACCGCCCCCCCCCCCTCTCTCTTGTGCACTTGATTCGGGTTTTGCTTGCAGGCACACCGCCGCACACACTTTGGTGAACCAAAGCAGCCTCGAAAGAAGGATGCACCAGGTACAAGTGAACACACGCCATTTGAGTTTTGTGTTTTACACGCGCCTGCCTTTGTATGCATGGTGTCGATGTGACGATGCTCTGGCGCAATCTAATGTATGCATGTGTGTGTTGGCACTTGTGTATGTGTTCATGTGCGAATTCTGTTGCTTGCAGGCAAACGCAAGCGCAAGCCCGACCGTCGTCGATCGAGCGCCGCAAACCTGATCGCCACAGCAGTGCGTACCAACTTTTGCGTGCGTGCGTGCGTGTGTGTGTGCGTGCGTGCGTGCGTGCGTGCGTGTGTGTGTGTGTGTGTGTGTGTGTGTGTGTGTGTGTGTGTGTGTGTGTATGTGTGTGTGTGTGTGTGTGCCCCTTGTTTACAGCTAGGCGTCATGCAGTCATGCTTACCGCCTCCTTTTCTCTCCTCCTTCTCCCGCCCTTCCCTATTCACCTGCTCATGAAAACACGTTTCTCCCGTCCAAAAATCATGGCCCTCCCCTACCCCCCCCTGCTTCATTCCCTTGTGCAGAACAACGAGACCGCCTCTGCTGCTGCTGTGCTGCCACATTCCTCGTCCGTGGCCGCGAGCACCACCGTCGCTACCGCTGGTGCCATGGCCAGTGTCTCCCGTACCAGTACCAACACACACGCAAACCCCTTCCCCTTGGCCTTCCCTAGCGCTATCACAACAACGGTGCGTGTATGAGAGAGAGAGAAAGAGAGAGAGAGAGAGAGAGAGAGAGAGAGAGAGAGAGAGTGTGTGTGTGTGTGTGTGTGTGTGTGTGTGTGTGTGTGATGTGTGTGTGTGTGTGTGATGTGCGTGTGTGCGTGGGGGGGGGGATACGGGTTGTATTTACGTTGTCGTCGTTTGGGATCACCCGCCAAGTTTTGTCTGTTGCTTTTCCTCTCGTCCCTGCATCTCACATGCCTCTGCTCTTGTGTCTCGCTGCACACATTCTTTTCAACAAACAGCAACACCAGCTCCAAGCGCAGCAGCCCACACAGCAGCAACAGCAACAGCAGGGC
>NW_004754902.1:320013-322513 GCF_000188695.1 Salpingoeca rosetta | reverse complement strand
ACAGGTGCACAGGTGCACAGAAAGTGAGAACACACACACACACATGCACACACACACACATGCACGCACACACACACCATTACACCACTCATTTGCAACCACAACAAACCTTCGGAGGTTCTGGCTCTGGCTCTGGTTCTGGTTCTGGTTCCTCCGCTTTCACCTCTTCCTCTTCCTCTTTCTCCTTCTCCTCCCCTTCCTGCCCCTGTACATCATCACCATCACCATCATCATCGCCATCATCGCCATCATCGCCATCATCATCATCATCGTCAGACACGTCCTCGAACGATTCCATTTCGGGCAAATCCGTCAGCTCTGGCGCCTCAAAGCCTGAACCCGTCATCACGGCGGCAGCAGCAGTGGTGATGGTGGTGAATAGCAGATATGGTGGTGGTGATTATTGGATGTGGCACATGCATGTTCGTGTGATGAAGAACGAACAAGTGTGTGATAAACCAGGTCAGCACACACACGTGCACACACACACGTGCACACACACACACACACACACGTGCACACACAGACACACACACGTGCATGCGCTTCTTTCCTGCACTGCAAAGGGCATGTGCAGCATCACACATACACATACACACACAATCCACGCATACACGCGATAAGCACACATACACGCAGTGCTGCGTACCCATCAGCTCGCCAGTCTCCATGTCATCATCATCACCGCCATCATGGCCATCATCGTTGTCGTTGTTGTCGCCACCATCATCGACTGCGTTCTCGTTGTTGAGCTGCCGCACCGCCTCCTCCACATCCTCCACCGTCATCTCTCCGTCCACGTCCTGATCTGCAGTGGTGGAGCGAGTGAGTGAGTGAGTGAGTGAGTGAGTGAGTGAGTGAGTGAGTGAGTGAGTGAGTGAGTGAGTGAGTGAGTGAGTGAGTGAGTGAGTGAGTGAGTGAGTGAGTGAGTGAGTGAGTGAGTGAGTGTGTGTGTGTGTGTGTGTGTGTGTGTGTGTGTGAGTGTGTGTGTGTGTGTGTGTGAGTGCGTGTGCGTGTGTGTGTGTGTGTGTGTGGGTGTGCGTGTGTGAGTGCGTGTTTGTTTGAGATGAGGGGACGAGGTTACAACTCGGATGAATGCACTGTAGAGGCGTGAATGCAGCTGTTCATGCAAGCCGAGCACACGCGCACAACTACTACACCCGTATTCACACACGCACATGCACATACACACCTCCACGCTGCTCTCTGATGCGACGCACACGCGCACGCACATCCTCATTCGGTGTCCCCTGAACCAAACAAAAACACACCCACACACATACAAATACACAAGCGTGAGATGATGTTATCGCTGGTGTTGCAATACGAAGGCAGTGGATGGGTGCCAATAATCTCCAACACAAACAGAACAATTCACCAACTCACACACACGCGCGCGCGCGCGCAAACGAACCTGCTGGTACATGTCGTAGCCGCTCAGCTTGCCGACAGAGCGCGTGGGCAGCTCCTTGAAGCCGTGGCTGGACTTTGGGCAGCCACACTTGGTGCACGTCTGTCACGGGTGGTGGTGTTTGGTGATGGTGGTGTTTGGTGATGGTGGTGGTGGTGGTGGTGGTGGTGGTGATGGTGGTGTTTGGTGGTGGTGGTGGTGGTGGTGTTTGGTGGTGGTAGTTCGTGAATGTTACTACTGCTGCTGCTGCTGTTGCTGCTGTGGTTGTCGTTGCTCGTGGTGGTTCAGGAAGTCGTGCACATCAGTATGCACATGCAACACAGCAAAAAGAACGAACAAGAAAGATACACCCACGCATGTCCGTTCCACACGCGCACGCACGCGCACACGCGCGCACATTCGCGGCATGTACCTTGCGCCAGAAGTGCATCTCGAAGCCCGGGCAGTTGTCACTGCAGCAGCAAGCGCACGGCCGTGTGAGGTTATGAAGCAAACACTAAAGGCACCAACAGAAGCAGCAAGAACAGCCCATCAAGTTGCTGTGTATGTGGTGCGCGGGCAAGCTGCTCACCACGAGAAGCACGGTTGACCTTTGTCCACGTCATGGTACAGCACACCCTGCGTTGCACATGGATTGACCAAGAGGCAGAGGAGACACGAAAAGTGACACTGAGGCCCAATAGTACAACGCGACAACGACCCGCAACGTACGTGTGCATGCCTTGACTCACAAATGCAATGCAACCTGTTGTTGATCACAGTTACACACCCATACACACCATGGTCACACACATGTTTGCACACACATGTACACACACATGTTTGCACGCACATGCACACATGCACACACACACATGCACACACACACCTGCTTGAGCCCTGCGTCGATGACTTCGTTGGCTCCCTTGACGGTTGGCTTTCGCCGCAGGCCGCGGCGCTTGCGTGTGATTTCGTTCTCCTCCTGCGCGCCATCCGCGTCCGGCTTGCTGCCGTCGCCGGCCTTCACGGGCACCTTGACGCGCCTCAGCTTGCCAGCGCTTGGCTTTGGCACGTCGCTCGGGTCCTCGTGCACCATCACCTCCGCCTCTG
>NW_004754902.1:292816-310316 GCF_000188695.1 Salpingoeca rosetta | reverse complement strand
TGCACACCAGACAGAGACAAGTCCCCCCCCCCACACACACACACACACATACACACACACGCGCGCGCCCTCGTTCTTTGCCTCCCATCAGTTCGACTCATAAACCCAAACCATTCACAATCAATCAATTAACCGTTGTTCTTTCGAGAACACAGCAACGCACGAATCTTTGCAGAGCTGTTGTTGAATGAATGGAAGGGCTTTGTGTGTCGAAAGGACAAAAACTTGGCTGGCAATGCCACCATAAATGTCAATGTTTCGACACATCAATTACAAGTAACAGAGCGCCACTGTTCCGTTGAACCTTTTTTGTCATGGTCACAGTCACGTCGCCACTTTTTTGCTTGTCGATCCTTCCTCCCTTCCAACTACAGTGAAGGGGTGGCCGGAAACGGGTAAGCACTCACTTCAGCGCTTCACGCCCTTCGGCATACCCTTGTTGTCGTTGTCTGCCTCCTCTCAACACCTACAGAAGAACAACTCTACAACTCTCACCACCTCATCAACAGAACACATCAAACGCTCCATCCACAGTGCCCTGAAGCGAAGGTACAGAGGTACGTTGCCCTCTGTTTGCACCCTCGCCTGTTTTGCAGTGTGTGTTCTACACTCGTTCAAGCTTACACACTTAACGCGTGAGTGATATGTCTTCGTGCCGGTCTGGGTCGACTTGTCGACATCCTCGCAAGCATCTCTCACCGCTTATTGTTCGCTCCCATCCCCCTTTGCTTGTCGACACATCGGACAGGAACTGAGGAAGCCTGTGTTGTGCAAGCGTACGTGTTGCCGCGTCGACATGGCTTCCGGCCGGGGCAAATCGAAGAGGCCAGGGACAAACGTGGCAAGGCATATCACCAAACGAGAGCAGAGAGTGCGAGCGCAAGAGCGAATTCGACGCGAAAGCCAGCCACAACCACTGCTGCAGCCACCACAACAACAGCCACAACCGCAGCAACCACGACCACGGCAGCCACGCCCACAGCAACAGCCACAGCAGCCACGGCCACAGCCACAGCCACAGCAGCCACGGCAGCCACGGCAGCAACAGCAGCCACAGGAACGCCAACCGCCGTGGCCACGGCCATGGCCACAGCTGCAAGCGCAACAGCCACAACCGCGGCAGCAACCACAACAGCCACAGCCACAACCACGGCTGCGAAGGCGTTCGCGCAGGCGCAGGCCACAGCAACAGCAACAACAACTCGAACAGGCACAACAGCCACCCGAGCAACAACAACCACAGCCGCAACAGCCACCTGAGCAACAACAACCAGAACAACCCGAACAGGCACAACAGCCACCTGAGCAACAACAGGAACAACAACCCCAACAAGCACAACAGCCACCCGAGCAACAGCAGGAACAACACAGCCCTTTGTTCTCGTCGACCGGCGATGAAGGACAGAGTGTTGAACTTGAACATGTTGCCGACTTTGACGGCAACAGCTTGGCTCAGGCTGCTCACCAGTATGTGCTGCAAGCTGCAAAGATCCGCCCTTTCGCCGGTCTACTGCAAGACCTCAAGCTCCTGCCCAACTTTCACGACTTGGAGGAGCTCGAGACCAGGCGGGTGGTGGACAGCGTTCAACGCATGCTGATTGAAGGCTATCCTGCCACCTGGTCCTCAACAGCAAGCAGCACAAGCGGGGTCGACAGCAGCGACAGCAGCGACACAGGCGACAGCAGCGACACGGGCAGCTCTGCCAGCACCAGCGCCAGTTCCACTGGCACCACCACGAGCGCCAAGAGCAGCAGTATCAACAGCAGCTCCAGTATCAAGGGCAAGAGGGAGCAGGGTCAGGACAAGCTCAGCCGGGCTGCAGCCGCCAGCGAGCCCAAGGCTCCTCAACCCCGGCCAAACAAGAACAGCAGCGTCAAGCAGAGCGCCATCGAGCACGACGACGCTTCTCTAGCATCCGTTTGGAAGACCAGTGATGTTGGTGTGGATGCACAGGGCTCTGAGGGGTGGGACCAGGTCCATCGCGATGCTGTTGCCCTTCGTCATGCCCAGGCCTCTGAGCATTCGAAGGACGCCAGCGCGGCAAGCGGAGGCTGTGCGGTGCTCACTGGCGGCTGGGAGCACGACGCCAACATGTTTTTCCGCATCACCCAGGCCGCTCGCAAGGCGTTCCTGCTGCTGGAGCACACGGTGCGGGAACAGCATCAGCTGAAGGAGCAGATCAAGCAGCTCAAAGCCAAGGTTGATCTGCTGGAGGCCAGCTCTCCAGCGTATGCGAAGGCACTTCGCAAGGTCAATGATGGGCCTGTCTCTCCCTCCGCGGAGCCGTACTACCCCTCGTCCTCCTCCGCTAGCGCAGCATACCCTTCGTCCGGCTTGGCCCCGTCTCAGCCATCTAGCGCAGATGCGTCTGCTGCTGCGGATGGCCAGCACTCCAGCGCGATGCCCGCATCTGCAATTGCTGATGAGCAGTACTACACTCTTGCTCATCACCAAAGCCATATGGTCGCTTCTGCCAACGTCTCACCCCAGAGGAACAACCATCCGGGCCAACCGCAGTACGTGACCGTGTTTGCCGTCCACAACGAGGTGCCCGCCATGCCGTCGCAAGTCAAAGGCCAGTACGCACAGCCGCGCGGCTACTGGCAGAGGGAGCACTCCGCCTCGTCCGGGCTTGGGGTGTTATACCAGGCACCCGCCATGCAACCCGCGCAGCCGTCACCACAAGCCACGTCTATGATGGTTCACCAAACCCAAGCAGCGCCATTTCCACTTCCAGGCACAGCGGCACCAACACACGCACATGGACCGCAGCTGCAGCTGCAGACGGTGGCCCCCCTCATCACGGCGCACCATGCTCACTCTCACCGCAGCGGTGGCGGTGCAGACATGGGAAGCACCACCTCCAATCCTGGCCACGTGTTGCAGGAGCGGATTGCTCTGGCGAACCAGGCGTTGGCGCAGTCGCTTTCAGCCAGCGATACCACCGCGGCTGCCACTGCCGCCATCTCCTCGTCCTCGTCCTCTTCCTTGCCATCTTCTCGGCGGTCAGCTCAAAGTGACGAGTTGCTGTGGAGACGCAGTAACCCCTTCCATCAGCAGCAACAACAGCACCAGCAGCATCATCGTCGACACCTGCAGCAGCATCGACACTAGAGCCAGCGTGACACGAGCTTTTGCTGCGCTCCTGTTTCACGTGTTCTCTTCAGGTGTTCTCTTCAGTTGAAGAAGATGATCTGTCTGTCTTCGTGCTGGTGTGCTGTGTGCTGTTTGTCTGTGGGGTCCTCTCTCTGATTTCTGAATGCAGGAGTGAGTGCCGTGAAGGAATGCTGGAATGAAGTGATTTGTTGCTTTGTTGCTTTGTTTTTTTGTCTTCCTCCCTCCATTTCAGATTTCAGCGTTCTCATCTGTCCGTCTGTCCGTCTGTCCTGTCAGTCTCCTAGTCTCAGTGTTGTGCCTCAGCCTCCCCCGTCTTGCTTGTACTTCGGCACGTTCGTGCCTTGGATGGTGTACGCTCAAAGGCTCACTTCAGCACTCCAGGTGTTGCTGACTGACTTGTTGCCTTGTCCTCTGCGCTACTTCATGTCAGTGATCTTGGGGGGGGGGGGGTTGTATGGTCTGGTGTGGCGTTGTTGCTTTGGTCCTTTCGTGCAATTTGTTTCGCCAAAACACAACAAAGCAAAGCGTAACTCCCTGCCACCAACAAACACGTGACAACCATCCATCCACGTCGTCGACGTCGTCCACGTCCAGTCCACGACTCCTGTAGCAGTGCAGCAACCAACACACACACACACACATACGCACACAGCTGCACGCCCAGCGATCATCGCAACCATGAGCTCCACGTCAAACGTGCGATGCAGATACTTTGTGCACGGGTAAGCCAGTGTGTGTGTGTGTGTGTGTGTGTGTGTGTGTGTGTGTGTGTGTGTGTGTGACTGCCCGCTTGTGTGTGACTGCCCGCTTGTGTGTGACTGCCCGCTTGTGTGTGACTGCCCGCTTGTGTGTATGTGCGTGTGTGTGACTGCCCGCTTGTGTACCCGCTTGTTTGTTTGACCCTGTAGCTCAGCTTGCCTTTTGCGATTTGGTGGTTTGTCGCGATCCTGTTAGGGCATGCACACGAGGCGAACAGTGCCCCTTCTCGCACGACATGGCCGCAAAGCCAGACAACACATGCAAGTTCTACCTCGCCGGCTCCTGCCACTACGGTGACAGGTGTCGCTACGACCATGTCCGCCCGAAGAAGAAGACAGCGTCACAGTCCAAGAGCAGTGCCGCTGCTGCTAAACGGCAACGCCAGCAGCCCGCCACAGCAAACAGTCGTTCGCAACAGAGCAGAACGAAGCAATCACAACAACAACAGCAACAACGGTCAGCAAAGGCCACATCACAGGCCACAGCCCCACCTCCATCCTCGTCTCCATCTTCTGCAACAACGAAACCAACGAAACCAAAGACAAAGGGGGCCACAAAGACAAAGACAAAGGCAGCGTCAAAGGGGAACGCATGGAGACCTGCGCCGGCTGCAAGTGCAACCACCAAGGCGTCCCAAGCAACACCAGCAACAACAGCAACAACAACAACAACAGCAGCAACAGCAACTACAGCGCCCACAACAGCGATACAGCCACCACCAGCGCAGATGCTGGCACAGATGTCGGCAGATGCGCCCGAGTTTGTGCCCAGCTCATTCATGCCACCACCCACGATGAACGCACCCACGACGCCCACGCCCTTGCTGACCCTCACTTCACAAGCCCCAGAGTTCCACCCAACTGAGCAGCAGCAGCACCAGCAGCAGCAGCGACAACATTCGGCAGTGCCAGGCGTGGCAACGCAGCAGCAGCAGCAGCAGCAGCAGCAGCAGCAAAGGTCGGGCAAGCTGGGGCAGTTGCCACCGAGCGTGCTGTCGCCCACAGTACCGCCCGACAAGGCACGCCGCATCAACGCGGACTGGCGCACAAAGGAGCTCAGCTCCACCACAATCAGGGATGCGCAGGGGAAGGTGGTGAGTGTGGCCAAGCCGCGCAAGCACAAGGCAGCGCCCCCACACGTGCCCGTCACCGCCGTTGCTGGGCAGGAGCCAGGCAAGCTCTTTATCGTGGTGAAGAAGAAGGCAGCGCGCAAGGCCAAGGCACAGCAGCAGGAGCAGGAAGAGGGTGATGCCAGCGGCAGTGCTGGAGATGGTTATGAGCAGCACGACCAGCCGTCCCTCGCGTGGGTCAAAGCGCCCGCAGGTGTCGACTACCAGCAGCACCAGTACATGCCCGCATACCCAACACAACGTGCGTTGTGTGTTCTGCCTCGTGTGTGTGTGTGTGTGTGTGTGTGCGTGTGTGTGTGTATGTGTGTGTGTGTGTGCGTGTGTGTGTGTGTATGTGTGTGTGTGCGTGTGCATGTTGCATGCGTTCGTTGTACACTCCAGCCTGTGCCGTCCAACGTAACCCCATCATCATGGCAACTGCTCTGCTCATCATGACCACTCCCCCACCATCACCATCACCACCACCATCACCACCAGCGGTCAACTATGCCCACGCCGCCCGCGCAGCGCTTGAAGGCGACGAGGCCCTCGAGGCAGTGAGTTCTCCTGGCGTGTGCTGTGTCGTGTGTGTCGTGTGTGCGTATGTATGTGTGTGTACTTGCATGTGTGAAAACTTGTATCTGTGTGCGTGTTGCGTGTTGCGTGTTGCGTGCTTGTGTGTGCGTTGTTTTCACGCGCAAGCTGAGCTTGCACTCTACCACCACCACCACTACGACTCACTTCTCGACCCCACCCTCTCCATTGCCTGCTGCTGCTCAGGCGCCGCTGTGTCCTGCTGGCGTTGCGACCGGCGACTGCCTGGACGAGGAGTGTGCATATCTGCACGGGATTGAGTGCCCCGTGTGCCACCTGCTGGTGCTGCACCCGTATCGCCCCGAGGAGCACGACGCCCATGTCGACGCGTGCGCTCGCAAGCAGGAGCAGGAGAAGAGGGTGTGTGAGTGTGTATGTATGCATGTGAGTGTGAGTGTGAGTGTGAGTGTGAGTGTGAGTGTGAGTGAGTGAGTGTGTGTGTGTGTGTGTGTGAGTGCGTGCGTGAGTGCACATGTGTGTATGTGCGTGCGTGCATGTGTGTGAGTGTCCCTTCTCTCTCGTGGTACGAGTGCTCATCCCATGTTCCCCACACCCACCCCACCCCTCACAACACGACACAACACGGCATGGCAGCGGCGGGCGAAAGTGAAGGAGAGCAAGGGCGTGGAGTGCTGCATTTGCCTTGAAGAAGTCCTCGCAAAACGCGTCCCCTCTGACAGAAAGTGTGTTCACACTTGTGTGTATGTATGTATGTGTATGTGTGTGTGTGTGTGCTTATGGAGTATCCTTTTGGTGTGCTATTGTTGCGAGCCAATTCTTCCAACCTCGCCCTTCCATTGCTGTCCTGATTGCACGTGACCGCACTGCAACCCATCACCCGCTCTTGCCTCACCACGACCATCATCACCACCACCGCCATCACCACGACGACGATAGGTTTGGCATCCTTCCCAACTGCAAGCACGCGTTTTGCCTGCGCTGCATTCGAAAGTGGCGGCAGCATTCGGAGCAAGGCACCATTGTCCGCCAGTGCCCAATCTGCCGCGAGCGCTCCTTCTTCGTCGTCCCAAGCAGGTGTGTGTGTGTGTGTGTTTATTTACGTTGGGCACGTATGTGTGTGTGTTTGTTTGTGTTTGTGGCGTGTGTTTGTGCGCGGCTTTGTGCATGTGTGCATGTGTGCATGTGTGCATGTGTGTGCGTTTTCATTGGTGTGGGTTTGTGTGCAAGTTGCATGTGTGTGCATGTGCTTCTCACACACGATTGTTTGCTTGGTGGCAACAGCTTCTTTGTGACAGACGATGCAGAAAAGGCAGCCCTCATCGAAGAATACAGGTGTGGATACGCGAGCGTGTGCGTGTGTGTGTGCGTATGCGTATGTGTATGTGTGCGTATGTGCATGTGTGTGAGTGTGCGTGAATGTGCATATGTGCGGACGTGAGTGCATATGTGTGGACCCTCTTCTAAATCTCTTCTGTCACACCGTGCGTGTTCGTTCACGTGCACGTGCACGCACTCTTCTCAACCCGCCATCATTGCCGCCACCACCTCTGCAACTACTGTTGTTCGTGTCGTGCTGTGTGCAGGGAGCGCCTGTCCAAGCTCGATTGCAAACACTTTGACTTTGGTCGTGGGGACTGTCCCTTTGGCGACTTTTGCTTCTACCGCCACGTGACCAGGGTGCGCATTGAGAGAGAAAGTGTGTGTGTGTATGTGTGTTTGTGTCGACGTGCGTGTTTGTGTGCGTCCTTTTGCGTGTTTCTGAGCGTGTGTTTCTGGGTCGATCTGTTTGTGTCTCTTTTGCACACACAGACACAGACACACACACAGACACAGACACACACACAGACACACGCACACACACACACAGACACACGCACACGCACGTGCGCGCGCGCACACACACACACACACATGTACACACTTCTTTGTCTCCCCACCACCATTTCAAGTCCTCTCTCCCACGTTGCTCACCATGTGCCCACAACCCTTCTGTCCCTGTGCCCCAATACACTGCGCTCGTAGGAGGGTGAGGCTGCGGTGAGCGGGAAGCCACGGTACATCACGTCGGCTTCTGGGCGGGCGACGCGATTGCAGAAGGTGCGCCTGAGCGATTTCTTGCAGTTCAGGGAGGATATGGCGCAGCAGATGGAAGAGGACAACGACGTGGACGTCGGCATCTGAGCACCTCGTTTGTGTGTGTGTGTGGTTGTGTGTGTGTGTGTGTGTGTGTGTGTGTGGTTGTTTGTGTGTCTGTGTGCGGGTGTGTGTGTGTGTTTTTGTGTGTTTGTGTGCACGCGTTCAGTGTTGGGGCCTTTTGTGGCTGTGTTCTTTGGCACTGCGTTGATGTGGTGATGTGACATGCCCCCTCAGTATGTTGTCGTGAATGAACCATCAACGTAAGCAAAGGGCCAACGCAGTCAGTGACATGAACACGACCAGTGAACAACCTCCTCTCACGCGCACGAACACAACCTCAACTCGTGCACACGCACAACAACAAGAAACACCAGCAGTTCGTTTAATTTTCCCAACCCTTCTACAGGATTCGATGCAATTTTAATGGGCGACCTGACTGACAAAACCCAACAGCCCGTTGTTGTCGGTTGCCACCACCACCAAACAACACCACACAGATCAAACCTCACCACCACCACCACCGCCACGAGAGGAGAAGCAGTAGCCCATATCGTCCCGCCAAACGCAAACAAGGTACCATGTGTGTGCATGTGTGTGTGCATGTGTGTGTGTGCATGTGTATGTGTGTATGTGTATGTGTGTATGTGTATGTGTGTTGAAGGTACCGGATGCAAGTAGTGTTGCATCTCACCTCATCTCATCTTTCTACTTCTCTCACCCCATCTCACCTCATCTCATCATCTTTCATCTTCGCTCACTCGCGCGACATGCGTTGCAGACGGCATGACGACGCGTGGGCCATCGGCGAAGACGGTTCGCCAAGGCAGCGCCCGTCGCCGTGCACCACCACCACCACCACCACAGCCAACAACCATCCCGTCGTCCTCGTTCTCAACAACGGCGCCAAGCGGGGTCATCGGCCAAGCAAGTGCGTCACTGCGTTAGGGCGAGAGAGAGAGAGAGAGAGAGAGAGAGAGAGAGAGAGAGAGAGAGAGAGAGAGAGAGAGTGTGTGTGTGTGTGTGTGTGTGAGAGACAAAGAGAGAGACAAAGAGAGAGACAGAGAGAGAGAGAGAGCGAGAGAGAGAGAGAGGAAGGTGCATGGAGTTGGTGGCAGACACCGCTTGCTCGGTTTCCAGGACGGGAGCGCACTTACTGTGACGGCGGATTTGTCACGCATCCCTTGTCTCGTGATGCGGGCGGTGCGGGCGATCTGCAATACAATGCTCACATATCATGGCATTTGTGTGTGTGTGTGTGTGTTTGTGTGGTTGTGTCGTTATGTGGGGTTGTGTGGGCTTGTGTGTGAATACGTCTCCCTTTGCTCGCGGTCATGCTGTGTGTGTGCAGTGGACCCACTCAACTACAACCCGCTTGAGGACAAGTATCTCTCTGGCTTCCTCAGCCGTCCACACATGATCAAGCACCTCCAAAAGGCCGGCCTCATCACCAAAGATGGTGCGTGTGTGTGTGTGTGTGTGTGTGTGTGTGTGTGTGTGTGTGTGTGTGTGTGTGTGTGTGGCGTTAATGGGACACAGCGGCGAATGCAGCCCCACTCGTTGAAGGTCCGTGCCTCATTGATGCCTGTGGCCCCTTCTTGCAGGCATGGTGCGTACGGAGCGGGAGGTGAAGAACCTGTGGCTGCAGCGGGAGCGTAGCCGCGATGGTGATGACACAACACGGCCCCATCACCGCAGCCACCGCCATCCCCGCGGCCATCGCCACGTCTCACACCGATCAGCGTAAGCGTATGTGCGTGTGTGCGTGAGTGCGTGCGTGCGTGCGTGCGTGTGCGTGTGCGTGTGCGTGTGCGTGCGTGCGTGAATACATGCCGTAGATGTGCACACAATCATGTGCCTGCCTTCGATTTGAAACAGCGCAAGTCTTGACCACACCGCACCACCTCACAACACCGCATCACATCATGTCACCTCACACTGCGCTGTGCAGATCGCTGGCCAGTCCGACGCGCGGCCGGCTCGACAGCGACATCTCCACAGCATCGAGGTACCCATGCTCCCCGTGTTTGACTGGGGGGTTGTTTTCTGCAGTCATTGTCATCCCCTTCTCATATCACCTCACACACACACACACAGACTCTCTCTCTCTCTCTCTCACACACACACACACACACACACACTCACACTCACACACACACACTCACACACACACACACACATGTACACCTCCCACCAACACAGCGCGTTTACGAGCCGCTCCCCGTCTCCGAGCAATGCAAGCGCAATGACAGATGCGAGCGAGGCTGTACACCCGCGCATCATCAAGTCCTCCACGCTGCCCGTCGACAGCGAGGGCCATTACCGTGGCTCGCGCGGCAGCCAGAGCGACACGCTGTCCTCTTCGTTCACCAATGACGACGACGACGACGACCATGTGGATTACAATGATGATGGTGATGGCCACTACGACGGTCGTGATGGTGCCAGCGATTATGAACACGGCACCAGCAGCCGCCACCACCTGTCCACCAGCGATTCCCACCATCACCACCAGCAGCAGCGGCAGCGGCAGCAGCGTGATGACGGCAAGGTGTGTGCCAACAACACCAGCACGAGGTCGCTGCGTCGTGGCGGCGTGCGTCCGCTGTCTGACCGCCCGCGAAGCGCTGCAACGCGTGGAGCCGTCGCCACCACAACACGCGCCACCCGCCCAAAGTCATACCACCACCACCATCAGGAGCGTCAGCAGGAGCGTCGTCATCTTCAGTTTCAGCGTGACCACCGCATGCGTCCGCGTATGGGCCATGGCGTGGCGCATCCAGCGCCGCCACCGCCACCATCAACAGCTGCATCGGCGCACCACCGCCTGCATGAGTCACGTGGGCGCCGCCGCTTGCCGCCGAGTCCCTCCTCCCATCGTCGCCGCCTGCCTGCAGGCAACGCCATGTTCCGCAACACCACCAGCAGCGCCAGCAATGGCGGCAGTGCTGTTGGGCGGTCGAGAGGGCGTGTTGTTAGCGCACGTGGAGGGGCTTCCTCATCCATTTCCGCGCCAACACCACGCCTCGCCGCCACACAGTCATCCATGTCCGTCGCACGACGTACGTACACGCGCATGCTTGTGTATGTTTGTGTTTGTTTGTGTGTGTATGTTTGTGGATATGACTGTTAGTATACTTATGTGTGTGTGCGCGCGTGTGTGTTTGTGCATGTTTTTTTTTGTGTGTTTGTGTTTGTATGTGAGTTTGTGTTTGCGCCATACTTAGTTATTTACATGGTCAGAGCTGACTTGTCTGTTGCATTCTTAATCGCACTTGTTCGCTTCATCGTCCTCATGTTTTGTTGCACCGCCACCATGCCACCACGACAAATCAACGAACCATCACTCAAAACCCCTCTCCCCACCCCCTTCTTCAACAACATCATCATCACCACCAGGCGAGCAAGTGCAGACGTCGGCTGTGCTGAGTAGCAGCCGCTCCCTGGCTGCCGGCCTGCGCACAACAGCCGGCGACCTCACTCGTCGATACAAGCAGCAGCAGCCAGCCACCATGACGTTCCAGTTTCTTGGCGCGCGCCAGCTGGGTCGCGATATGCTTGCAGGCATGGCCACCGTGCATGGCGTCAACGCCCAGGCGCCAGTGCAGCTGGTTGTCAAGCAGCAAGTGGCTGCGTCGTCCGTGGTGGTCCTGCGCCAGCACATTTTGCCAAATGAAACGTTTAGCATTCAGTCGCGCCGCAAGCCATCCCAGGGCCTGGGCCTGGTGTTCATTGCCAACGGCGTCACGCTCGCACGCCTCTCCTGCTGCTGTGAATACAAGCACGCGCCAGGTGTGTTTGCTTGCTTGCTTTTGTTTGTGTGCTTGTGTTGCTTTGTGTGCGTGTGCTTGTTTGTGTTTGTGTTGCTTTGTTTATTTGTGTTTGTGCGTGTGTGTGTGTTTGTGCGTGTTTGCAGAGCAGACCTTCCCCACATACGGTGATCTGACTGTGTCTCACAACTGCACATGTCCATGAAACGCCACCTCCTGTCCCCAACCTCTTTTTATATGACCCTTTTCCTGTTTCCCGCGGGTGGCAGGCACGTATGTGTGCCAGAAGTCGAGTGGGCTGCGGCTACTGCACGTGACAGGCGGCGGACCGTGCCTCCGGTGCCGCGTGGACGCGTTCATTGCCAACGAGGACCACAAGTCCCACGTCAACAAGCAGAAGCAGGTGCGGTGTAGTCGTGATGCATGCTGCGCAGTCGTGGTGGATTGGTGGCAGTCCGTGAAGTGCGAACGCACATGAGATTGATGTGTGCAGTGTTCTGAGGTCGTTTGGCACATACATGTGCCTAAATCACATCCACGCACACAGACACACCCACACCCACACACACGCACACGCACACAGACACCCAGACACACATAACCCCACATGAGCATCATGTACCTTCTCGTTCACTCACACATGCACTCACACACATGCATGTTTATGATCACGTTTGCTTGCAAGCAGGAGCGCAGCACGGTGTCGACTGTTGCTGCAGAGGCGGAGGACATGGCAGCGCTGATGGACGCAACGCCCCAGCCCACGGGCGCAACGGATGATGAGGATGATCACCATGGTCGTGATGGTGATGGTGATGGTGATGGAAAGGAGGGAGAGGCAGACGGTGAAGAGGACAAGCAGCAACAGGCGGGTGCTGCTGGCGATGGTGAGCATGGCGATGACTACGATAGTAGCAGCTGGGACAGTGCAAGCGACGCAGACGATGATGAAGCCGACCGGGATGACGGTGATGATGCGGCCGCTCGAGCTGACAACACAACGCCAACGCCAGGTGAGCGTGTGTGCTTGTGTTTCGTTGTAACATCTCATGTTGTTGTTGTTGTTGTTGTTGTTGTTGGCTTGTAGCCGTCTGACATTGCTTATTCGCAATGTACGTCGCAACTCATCCTCACAATTTGTCTCAATCGGGTTTTCACGACATCCTCACAACTACCCTCACCACCACCACTACCACCATCATCACAACTGCCATCACCACCACCACCACCACTACCATCACTGCCGTCAGCCTCTGAGCTGCTGCAGGACGTGTGGGTGAGCGGTGGCCGCGTGCACTCTGCCCCGTCCAAGGACGTGCAAGCAGCTGTTGCCACCACAAAGCCCGATGCTGCTGATGCTGCTGATGATGGTGGTGGTGATGGGTATGGGAGCGATGAATTTGAGGATGATGATGATGACAATGATGACAATGCGGGTGACAGCGATGATGATGGTGATGATGGTAATGACAGGGAAGAGGAAAGGGAGGATGAGGAGGAAGCAAGTGCAGATGCAAGCGAGGAGAAGACGGAAAAAGAAGACACCACCTCACCGGATGATGCCCACAGCGCAGAAGCGCAGGAAGAAGCCGCCACCACCACCACCACTGCTGACGACGATGATGGTGAGGAAAGCGCATCAGCCAAGCAGCAGGACGGAGAAGAAGCGGAACAAGAAGAGGAAGGGGAAGAACAGAACAAAGAGGCAGAACAGAACAAAGAGGAAGAAGAGGCAGAACAGAAAGAAGGGGAAGAGAAAGAAGAGAAGGAGCAGGGAGACAACGGTGGCAGCACGAGCAATGGCAGCGAGGATGCATTGTTGCCGTCGCCTCCTCCCGTTGCTGCTGCAGTGGATGCAGCTGTTGCTGAGCGTACGCTGGGCGTTGTGGACCGTGACACGCTGCTGTCACAGGCGCAGGCGGAACAAAATGCCAGCTTGCTCAGTCAAGCAACGGTCCTGCGCAGCGTGGAGGAGCAGCACGCCCAGGCACCGCCCCCAAATGACACGCACATCACCAAGGAGGACTCACAGCAGGCGTTGAAGCAGCTGCCGGCAGCCATGAAGCCCAAGCCAAGCCCACTCAAGGTGTTGCCTGCAGGCAGCAAGCGTGCGCTGCCACGCCCACCTGACAACCCACGGTTGGGTGCGCGCGGAGGGCAGGACACGCGCGCGGCTGTCATGCGTTCCCGCTTCCTCAGGAAGGCGAACCACGTCACCGACGACGACGGTGCTGACGCTGCTAACGCTGCTGATGATGGTGACGGTGCTGATGATGGTGACACTGGTGATGCTGCAGTCGAAGCCAGCAAGCAGGATGTGGTGACGAAGGAGAACCAAGAGGAGAAGCAAGCAGCCCAAGAATCCACTGAGGAGGAGGAAGAGCAGAAGCAGGAGGAGGACAGCGCCCCAGCACCCGTTCGCTTGACATACGCTCAGGTGGCGAAGAAGCCAGCGACAACACCAGCACCAACACCAACACCAACAACGGCTGATGACGACAACACGGCTGAAGACGAGGCACAGACGACAGCGAAGGAAGTGAAGGGTGACGAGCAAATGGAGAAAGAAGAGAACAAGGAGGAGACGGCCCCAGCCGATGAGTCGATGGCTGCTACTGAAGCGACTGCAGAGCAGAGTGAACAGACCGAGACGGACAAGAGCGCAGATGAACAGCAGGCGGGGAGTGCGGAACACAGCGAGGCTGCGAACGCGCCCTCTGCGACACCCAGCGAAGACAACAGCTTGCCGGACGACGCAGCAGCAAAGGAGACTGATGCTGATGATGGCGCTGGTGATGCAGTTGCTGCCGCCGATGGTGATGGTGTGAAGCGTGATGACGACTTGTCCAACGTGAAAACGGAGGCAGAGCAAGGCGAAGAAGTGGCGAAGAAAGAGGAGGAAGAGGAGGAAGAGGAAAAGACAGAAGCTGCTGCCGACAGTGGTGCTGGTGATGGCGACAAGGATGCGCAAGACGAGGAAGAAGGTAGCCACGACGCTGCCGCCGAAAGCGAAGGCAAGCAAGATGCAGACGAGGAAGCACATGCCACTACTGGTGCAGTCGGTGATGCTGCTGAAGAAGAAGAAGAGGATGATGATGATGACGAGCCTGTGTCTGAGCCGCCATCACCACCTCCCACGACGAGTGCGGTTGCCAGCGGTGGTGGTGGTGACCTGGAGCTGAACGTGTCCACAGTGTCATGGCAGGAAGACGGCGAGGCGTCAGAGGCGTTTGACGCACCGCCACCGCCACCGCCACAGTCCCAGCCAGGCGACGAGGGCACGACAACACCAGCAGCGACCGGCAAAGACAGTGATGGCGATGACGACGGCGATGATGAGCTGTTGGCTGATTCGATGGGCGACGTGAGCGTCATGTCGATCGATCCGCTCTCTGAAGAGTTCTCTGTTGCGCTCAGCGAAGACGAAGAAGACCAGGATGAAGGCAAGGAGGATAAAGACAAGGAAGCACAAGCAGAGGAAGAGGAGGAAGAGAAGGAGAAAGCAGAGGAAGAGCAAGCAGAGGCAGAGGAGAAGGAAAGGCAAGCAGAGGAGCAAGAGGATCAGGAAGAAGCTGATACTGATGCGTCTCCTTCCTCTGCACGTCATGACGGCGCAGCGGACGGCAGCACAGCTGACGAGGCAACAGCAGAGCCAGAGCAGAAGGCGGAAGCGTCCGCAAGCGCTGCACACACGGCAGAGACAAAGGCGGACAATGAAGAGGAAGAAGAAGAAGAGGAGGAAGAAGGAGCAGCACCAAGTGGTGTCGATGCCAAGGCAGAGGCTGCTTCCGCCCACGATGATGATGAAGAGCCAGAAGGAGAAGAGGTGGAGGAGGGCACTGAACAACCACCAGCCACTGAAGCCGGGAAGGATGCGCCTGTGGCGCAGCCGCAAGACGAGCAAGCGGAGAAATCCCAGCAGGAGGAGAAGGAGGATGAGGCTGTGGCGTCACCGGCACCAAAGCCCATGCGACCAGCACCGCCGCCGCCGCCAACCACCGCCGCCGAGGAGAAGGAGGACGAGGAAGAGGAAGCAGAGAAGGAGGGAGAGGACAAGGAACAAGAGAAGGAACAAGAGAAGGAGGAAGGCGAAGAAGAAGAAGCAGAGGAAAAGGAGGAAGAGGAGAAGGAAGAGGACAAGAAGAGTCACGGTGAGCCTGAAACCCCTGTCGTAGATGTGTTTGCCGACGATGAGGAACCACAGCCCGAGACGGTGAAGACCAGTGAGGAGGAGGAAGAAGGCAAAGAGGATGAAGAAGAGGAAGATCAAGGGGAGAAGGAGGGCAATAAGAAGAAGGAGGGAGAGACGAACAAGAGCACGGAGCCGAGGGCAGGCGACGACAGTGACAATGACGACGTGGACGATGCAGATGCCGCGCCAGATGGGTACGAGAGCGACGTGTCTGTTGCGGAGGTGCTGAAGAAGGTTGAGGACTCCACAGCATCGCTTGGGGAGCACGTCAAGGCCGATGAGGAGGCGGAAGCAGAGGCAAAGAACGAGGAGAAGGAAGGCGAAGTTGTGGCGGGGAGCGAAGAGGAAGAGGAGACGGCAGCAACGGAAGAAAAGGAGGAGAAGCACGGTGGTGCGGAAGGCGACAAGGCAAGCGAGGGCAAGGAGACGGACGACGACGATTGGAGCGATGATGAGGATTCAGAAGCGGCACAGACCAAGGCAGACGCAGCAGAACAAGAGAAGCAACAGGAAGAGGAGAAGGAAGAGGAGAAGGAACAAGTTGTCAGTAATGATGACGGTGCTGATAGTGGTGCTGGTGCTGCGACGGCTGACGAAGACAAGGAGGAAGAAGAAGGGGAGGGAAGCAGTGAAGCCACAGCAGCCCGTGCGAAATCTGATGCAGAGGCACTGAGCCAAGCCAAGGCCGGTGAAGATGGCAGTGATGAGCAGCCTGCGGCGGCCGTGTCCTCATTGAAGAACAGCACGACAGCTGGCATCACCTCACCCCCACAGCGGCCCAAGCGCCGTGTTGTGAAGCTGCCGCCTGCCCGTGCACTCACAGAGACCGGCGATGTCAGGTACGAACTCATGTCGATTGCCGACACTTGTGCAGTTGTGATGGCGGTACTGGGGGCGTGTGCTCGTTGGCAGCTGCACGTTCGTCCATGCAGTTTTTGTATTCCATTTTGGCGAGCTTCACCTTTGCATCAGCTGCTCATCTTTGTACACCAGTCAATCTTCACCGTCAACATGCTCACTGTGCCATCTCCCGACCACCACCGCACTCACCTTCACCAACACCATCATCACCACCATCACCACCACCACCACCACACATCAGGTCGTCGCTGAAAGGCAGCCGTCCCGCCGAGAAGAAACCGCGCACACGCGTTGGATTCCAGACAACCGTGAGCGTGCGCCGTTACACGCCCATGGAAGGCGAACACGACGGGTGAGATGGCGGCACGTGCCTGTGATTCTTTGTTTGTTCGTAAATGTATGTGTGTGTGTGTGTGTGAAAGTGCGTATGTATGTGGGTGAAAGTGCGTATGTATGTGTGTGAGAGAGTGTGCGCGTGCTGTCCATGAGCAAGTTCTTCCGCAAACTCAAACACACACACACACGCACACATGCTTACTTCCATCAACGCTCACCTCTTCCTCCACCTCCAATGCAGGGCCATGCTGCATCCGAACCTGGATCGGCTTGACGATGACGACGACGATGATGACGATGAGAGCGACACGGACAGCGAGGACGACAGCAAGACGAGGAGCAGCGGCAGTGGCAGTGGCAGCGGTCCAATCCACACCAGGGCTGCCGGCGGGCGGGCGCGTGGCCCGAAGGCAGCCCCTGCGCCCTCGCCGCTTCGCCCCGACAAGTTCAACCTGGCGCTGTTTGACTCTGCCCTCGACGGCTTTGACAAGGCCATGGCGGAGATGGAGGGCAACGAAAGCAGCAGCAAAGACAAGAGCAGCATCAGCAGCAAAGCGGCCACGAGTACCGGCAGCGGCAAGGGCGATGGCGAGGCAAAGGACAACAAGGCCACTAGTGCCAATACGGGCAGCGCGAGCACGGCAGCGGGCCGTCATCGGCGGCGCCTG